>NW_007578045.1:402891-407597 GCF_000690725.1 Stegastes partitus | reverse complement strand
CCAAAACAAAACAAAACAAAACAAAAAACAAACAATAAATCATATACTTCTGCAGCCCCGGTGACCGAGTATGCATGTCCTTTCACAAGCTTCAGAGCTGTGACTGCCTCTGACTCATAGGAGCTGGTGATCTGAAAACACCACAATAAAGACTTTAATCAGATGCTGTGATTGCAGTAGCATTGTTGAAGGGATGGTTTGCAAACTGTCATGCAAATGAGTATGAAAATCAAACTTGCATCAATGGAGCAACCCAGCAGTGAACCCAGCTTCATGGCTCTCTGAATGATCTGAAAGAGGTTGGGTGGAGCCTTCTCTAAGACGTATATTTCTGCAATCCCTCCAGTGAAATCCTCAAAACCCTCAAGAGTGTTTCCTCCTGACAGGGCTTCATAGCTGCCGTTCACCCTGTCAGACACCAAGTGTTGTGAGTAGATTCACAGCCTATAAAGTGCACATTTAAACTACTTCGAAGTTTTGAATAAGCAACAAATATGGGAAGAGCAATCATTACTTGGCATAGGCCTTCTCCAGCAGCGCACTCCAAAACTCTGAGCCCTCCGCCGAGTGAACAAACAGCAGCTTTCCATCTCTGGTGGGTAAACGATCGTCCACCACCACATCCACCCACTCGCCAAACTGCCAGAACTGAGAGAGAGAAACACTGCCATCAGTAAACTCACTGAAAGCCCTGTACAAACTGCAATCATTCAGCTGACCTGCATTGTGACTCATATCAAGGGGACAATCTAGTGAGCTTTGAATTGTGCTTATTGTATTAGCTGTGGCTCACCAGATTAGTTTTCATGAATGGTCTCAGCTTTTATTTGGCAGTGATAGAAAGACACTGATGAAAGTTTGTTTGCAGGCACAAAGTTTCACATATGTTTAAGTATTGATCAGGTTTGTAGAGGAACAAATAAAAGTATTCTATTCTATTATATATCTTACTTTATTAAAAATTTTAGTGACTGATGTTCAACAGTTATGGAGCAAAACTTTTATTTTTTGACTGAATGATGCTGTAGTCACTACTAAATCTTCACTTCAGTATCTATTTTCATAAAAAAAATAAACTCTACATTCTACAGTCCAACATGTTATGAAAAAAGGCAATGAAAGAAATGTATAAGAAAGAAGAAATGTCATTGAAAGGTCAGTGTTAGTGGTCAGATGTGAAAGGGTTTATGTCTGACCTGAAAGTGAAATATCCCAGCATAACCTTCAGTGAAACTCTGTCCATGAGGCACCACACGAGCCAGGATCCGCTGGTCTAGAGTCAGGGAGGCTATGGCAGCCAGAAGCCAGCAATCACCTGCACAGTAAAGACAGATACTAGACTACATTCTCTGAGATTGGGCAATCTGTGGCGTTCACCACAGTGCAACAGTGCTGTAAACAGAATGCGCCAACAAACCAAATTCTTACGCAAGCTTAATGGCAGAATGGTTGGAGGGTTTATCCCAGAGATGTTTGTGACTCCTTTCTCAAATCCAAAAACACATCACAACTGAGCCATCCTCTTTCTGCCTCACTTACCCAGAGCTCCTTGACAAATGTCTGTTCTTGTGGCTCCATCATCAATGAACTTGGGGTTGGAACACAGCTCCTATTAGGAATGAAAAAAGCGGACTGTATAGAGCTATTTTGACCATTTTTCCTTTGATAATGAGCTGTATTTGAAATGTTAGAGGTGCTGAAGAAACTGAATCACTTTTTTGTTTTTAATGGCTTCTTACCGTTGGCCTCTTCCAAACAATATCCCTGGTCTTTGGTGAATATGGTCCCAGCTCATTGAAGCCCAGTGATCTGCGTTCAGCTGGAAAGCAGCTGTCCTCGAACAAGCGTCCTCTCTCTAGGCACTGCTTCCGAAGAGTCTCGTAATCCTGCCGGGAAAACTTCACTGCCTGCTGGTTGCTGCCAATACCCTGTTCCCTCTCCTGCTGATGAGCCAGTCGACCTGCCGTTGAAGTCATCCTCGCCGAGCTGTTGAACAATATTTAGAGTCCCTGGATTCTGGGATCTGATTTCCCTCTTTGTGAAGCTGAGCTGTGATCTGCCACCAACTGAACACAATACAGACAAGCTTTTGTCCTTTATAGCTGCCACCGCTGAGAGGAAGACGGGGTCAGATCACAGACAGGGAGGGGCCTCCAGTGGACAGGTGAGGGTAACAGAGCCGACAGCAGCAACCTTAAGCAAATCTGCATTGTGGTGGCTGTGACCACAACTGAAATACAAACAGGGACACACCTAAAGGCCCCTTGAAGCGCCACTATACTTGTCTCATTTTGAACTTATGTTAGGAATACTTTGCATTTATTGTCTCCCCACTTCAAATGATTTGCTTTATTTTTTTTCAAACTTCCATATGCTGGAATAGAAGTGCCCCCAAAAAACACAGTGTTTTCCTACAGCACAAGTATCAGGAGGGATTACATAGTGTAAATACCACCGAGAGTTGTGAAAGGAAAGCTTAATGAAGCAACAAATAGGTTAAGCATAATAAGAGTAGAATAAGAATGACAGTACATCACTAAGCCTGGAGAATCTCATATCCGTGTTCTGTACTTACACCCTCTGAGCTGAATATAACAAAACTAACCCTTAGTCCAACAGTTCTCTAAGTCAGTTTGATCAGGAGTTACACTGAGTATACGCTGTGTACTGCAGTGTTTGTTCTATAGCATCATGTTCATGTGTGTGTCACAGGTACATGCATGCATTCTTTGTCAATAAGGATTTACATTAAAATCCATTGAGTTGCCTCCCAATGGAACTAGACACTAAAAACAAACACAAAAAAGAGTCACCGTATGGGAGACTTGCTTAACATGTGATTCAGTGAGCTGCAGGCGTAGAGCAATTATGTGTTGCTACTGAAAGTCAAACAACAGTCGTCATAACCAAGAGAAAAATCCTCTGGTGACAGTAGACTGTCAGAGCCTTTCTTGATATAAGAGCTAACTTCCTTCTGGGGCGTATCTTCAAATTTTTTCCACATCCAGTGCACATATGGTGTCCTCTCAGATAACAACCCTCAGGTTATCCCCACTGCAGGAAAAGCTCACTGTCCTCACTATTGTTGGCGGCTGGACAACGAATGAGTCATAAACAGTCTTGTTTGTGAACATAATCTGGCGAATGACAACTAATAACATCAGTATCTCTCAGATTTAGATGTAATAGTTATTATGATTGCCACAGGAAGCATGTATGTACAATAAGTTAACTGTTTGTAACTACTTTGAGCTTAACAATTGACATGAGGCTCTAAAATGATGAGCTACATACAGCTGAATATAATCCATGAACAGTCCAATCTTTTTTATATCAGTAGTGTCTTGATTATGGCTTTAAAGTAATGCCAGTATTGATAGAATAAATTATTGTTCGACTTACATGGCATTAGAAATCATGAATTATACATTTACTGTTGTCTTTACCAAACAGCCAACAGACTTCATCTTAATGTTATTATGAAAGTAAAAGCCAGGGTTGGCCTTGATACAACATTGCTTTAGATGAGATAAATCAGCTGTCATTAGAATATATGTTTAAATAAATAAACACTTTAGCTTCAACAGCAAGTAGTTTTTTTATGAGTGTATACAAAGACTCATTGTTTTTAAATGCTATAATGCTGATTGCTGGGTTACAGTGCTGTCGTTTAGCTTGATTTGAGGAAAGTAAGTGCAAAAAAAATCAGTGAGCATAAACTTGAATTGAGATTTTTTTTAGCCTCTAGGTGGCAGTGCAACAAGCTGAACACAACACTGTCATATTATTGCCTCCCTTCAAATATACTTACACAACAACCAGACATGGAGCATCATAGAGCATGAACAGCAGTGGTGCTCCTCCAGGTGGTTGCTTTTTCATGTAGGCCTGGTTTTGACACATCAGGGAAAACATGTATTTCCCCATTACACACTTTAAACATGGAATGATCTGCATAAAAATCTGAAGTTAGACACATTTGTATCTATTGGTGAATTTAAGAGCATCATAAAGAATATTTATTATATGTTTAGAGTGTTTATCCAGATTTTTGTGCATAATGTTGTATGTGTTGCATTTTAATATGCTGTGAGTTTGTACAGCTGCAACCTTGGCTAGGTCAGATGTTTCATCTCAGGTCAACTGTCTGGTCAGGTAAATGTTTAAATAATAGAAAAAGAGCAACAGAGACATCACTGCATCCATCCATAAGTTATATTTGCTTTATTTTGTAAAGGGTTGCAGAGGGCTGGAGTCCGTCCCAGCTGGCTCTGGGTGTGAGGCGGGGTACACCCACAGAGACATCAAAGTAATCCAATTTAGAATCACCATTTAATCTGTCATGCATGTCTTCTGGCTGTGGCAGGAGGCTGGAGCATCCGGAGAAAACCCACACAGAAACAGAGACACATGTAAACCCCACGTAGAAAGGCCCCTAGCTGACCAGCAAGTTCAAGTCCAAAACTTTCTTTCTATTTGTTTTTTCGTTTTGTTTGTTTTTAAGCAGCTTCTGGTTCCACTGTGTTCACCAGCTGGTTGCCTTTTCTGTAACCAGGTAGTGTACTGTGGGTTTGTTAAAGCTTTTTCACTGTCACCACCTGCCTCCTTTATCCAGAAACCACCTTTGAATTAAAGCCGCAAGCGGCCGACGCATGTCAGGATGTTGCGGCGGAGCTCTGAGCCAGCGTGTCAAGTTTGGGGCAGAT
>NW_007578045.1:347054-401231 GCF_000690725.1 Stegastes partitus | reverse complement strand
AACATTATACCACATAAAAGTCTGCATGCTTGAGTTGGAGCCATTTTCAGTTCTGTATTTTTTGACTCGAAACAAAGTCAAAAGTTGTTCAAAGTATGTACAAAACAAGACAAGGGTCAAAATGTCTTAAAATGTTCAAAAATGATTTGATACCTGTCAAAATATACACATAAATTGTCCCAAATAACAGAAACTTTTTCCAGAATGAATTAAAATTTGGGCAAGTTGGCAAAAACATATTTTAAAATGAACAAAATTACTTAAAATTTCTCGAGAATGATTCAACTTAAAATAATGTTTTTTTTTTAAAAAGCACAAAATGATTCAAAACCTGTCCAGCATGAATAAAAACTAATCCAGAAGGGACTATAATTTGGATAGAATAACTCAAAAATAGACCAAAATGATTTTTTTTTTTTTAAAAAAAGCACAAAGTGACTTATAATTTGTCAAAAATGATTCAAAGTTGTCCGGAATGACTCAAAATTTGTAGAAAAGCTTGCTTTGCAAGTAGAGGTCCTCAGACCCTAATTAGTTCCTGGAGTGCACTGACGGCAGTGGGAGGAGCCTAAGAATTAAAGTTGCAGGTCAACAACCATACAAGGTGAAGAACACAAGCATGTTGTAGAGCTAAGGGGGAACTGCTGACCAGAATGAGACTTTTCTGTGATTTTGTCAGTATAAGTGACCTTTTTTTTACACTTTACATAGTCATTTTGTTCACTGTTGAAATAAAAAATAATACTCAGAGTCGCTTTAAAGCCCCCAGAAACTACTACTTATTCTTAATAACGTAACATAAGAGGGTGTGATTTGAAGGGTGACAGTAACACGATCAGCAGTTGACACTATCAGAATTCATCAACCCACCAAATGTTGATGAATTCTGATAGTGTCAACTGCTGATTTCAAACAGATCTCGACCCTTTAAAAGAGTAAGAAGAGAGGTGCAACAATAAATCTGGTCGAAATTTGACTAAAGAAAGCTAATTTATAAATTATGCTTTCAGGACCTACAACATCATCATATTTGATATTTGGTTGCAAATCTTGCATCAGTGTCAACAACTCAGGAGATACTTGTTTTCTTCTGGCAATACCTGGGCCTGTATTTAATCCTGTATTTTAACGATTTCTCCCATTTTGCATCTTGTTTTGTATGATTCAGTCAGTTTATATCACAGTCAAATACCACAATGCCCTGACACGGCATTCATATCCGAATCCAGTGCAACAGAAGTGACACAAACCCATGGCTGTTTTATGAAGAAACAAATCCTTGTTTGTCTGTCAACTTTCAGCCTGATAGGTGTGGTTGCTGGAGACCTTTAGCCACTACAGTCATTTACTGCACATTATCTCTCAAGTGACTCATAGTCATTTCAGACTGCGGGGGTCATAAGAGGACTAACACAGATCCTCAGACAAGTTCATCCAGGTGACAATTATGTGAGCTAATTATTAATCTTTACACGGGGGATATTTTGTACGTCACTGTCAGCACTGTAGTTTCCATTTCTTAAAGACAATTAAAAAAAAATACCTTGTATGGCCAATTCTTGTGACGTTCACTGACTCATGAGAGGTTTGTTTTCTGTTTTAGTAAATCTGTGTTTATGAAATCCATTTTTATGGTTTTGCACTCTGAGCTAATCTAATTAGCTCTATGTTTCTGGGAATTCAACATTAGATAATCCCCAGTGTTATAGTCGGTGATTTATTCATCCAGAATTGAGACAACATAAGCGCTACTGTATATTATTGATAACAATATGTTTAGTTTTTAACACATTCATAGGAACAACTCTGCCACTAATTTAAATTGACTTTCTGATTGAACCTGTCTTATTTTTTGACATCCCACACACATATATATAGTAGTGGAAAGTACAGTCACTGACAAAAGTTTTGTCTCCTATCCACATTGTAAGAACAACAAATAATAACTTCACTTGTAGTTGATCTATTGGAATCAGAAATGGCTTATATGAAATGCAAAACCTTCTAGATTATGCCGAATACACCAATTTTTTTTTTTTTTTTTTTTTAATCAGTCATCGAGTTTTATCATTTAATTAGGACAGAAAGGTCAGGTTTTGCTTGGACAAAAGTATTGTCACATACAAAATCAATGTAGAAACTATTCATATACTTTATTATGAAACATGCTACAATAACATCAGAACATTAAGTCATGGTGCATTGTAAAAAAAATAAAAATAAATGTATATCATCTATGACTGGAGGACTGCATCTATTCAGTTTGGCAATGACTCAAATCAATTATTGATAAAGTTATCTGGAATGGCAAAGAAAGCAGTCTTGCAGGACTCCCAGAGTTCATCAAGATTCTTCAGTTTCACCTTCCAAACTTCCTCCTTCATTTTACCCCAGACATAATGTTCATGTCTGGTGACTGGGTTGGCCAGTTCTGTGGCACCTTGGCCTTCTTTGCTTTCAGGAACTTTGACGTTGAGATTGAAGTATGAGAAGGAGTGCCATCCTGCTCCAGAATTTTCCCCCAGAGAACCACAGAACCATTCTGTGTGGTTTGGAGTTCCATTTTGAACTCTTTATCATTAATATCTATTTTATTAAGCCAATAATGTAAATGTTCCTAAATAAAAATGGATATCGTGATCACATTTTAGCTCAGGGAGACCTTAAAATCATTTACGAACAAATCTGTTGACAGAAAGTCAAACAAGATCCAAATTTCCCAATCAAATACATAAAACTAATCTCTAAAACTTGCATTCATATCTTCAATATTATTCAAAGGAGCTTCATGATTCATTGTAAATTAATTTACTGTAAATATAATTCCTCTTTATTTGTTTCATTAATTCAAAAATGATCCTGACCTGTGATAAATTTCAAATAATGACTTGTGGTGTGTTTTAAAAAGACAGTCACAGTAGCAACAACAGACCCTGACAGAATATAAATAGATTCCACTAACCTCTTAAGACCTGGGGTTCAAATGACTGGACATCACATTTGGGTAATATTACCACAGTAGATTTTTTTTTTAATCTATTTTTATTATTGTTATAATTTTATTGTTATTTATTCTATATATTATTCTTTTAAAATATTTGTAATATATTTTATAAATATATTTTTGTATTCTTTTTTCTTTTTTATTTGATCAAATAGTGAAGAGAAATTTTAAAAAAATGCATATCAAACAAGAGCTTGGGTCTTAAGAGGTTAATGCTGAGTTTAAATTTTTATTTTTTTATATCAGACTAAAATAAAGCAAAACAATACTGCCAACAAAGTTATTCCTTTATCATGAAATCAACAAACTCACTGTCTATTTTACACATTGTCTTAAACTCTACAATATACATGTTGAAACATTGTAATGTATACAATTACACTAAGACTATCTTATAAAATTAAAATGGATTTGAAAAATTAATTAGAATTTTCTTGTCTAAATTGAGTCATTAAAGGTTCCTTCATGAAATCTACCACCAAGCGAGGTTCCACAGGAAGCACTAAATCCTCATTCTACATACAGTCGTCCTCAAATGTGTTCATACCCTGCCATTAATGAAGGGAAAAAACAGCTGTCACTGAAAAAAGTTGAAATTGACAAAAGTAATAATAAATAAAAAATGTAATGAAAATCATGACATTGCATGATGGGACCAGTTAAGTAATATTTTGTTGAACAACCCTTTGAGCCAATCACTGCAATCAAGTGTTTTCTGTAACTCTCAATCAGACTTCTGCACCTTAATTATTCTTTTCAACCCCAATTCAAAAGCAATGTCTTATTTCACTAAATTATCATTTAGTATTTTTTTTAATTACTTTTTTTCAGTTTCTAGTTATTTGAGTGACTATTGTGAATTTTGCATTTTCTTTAATGGAAGGATCTGAATACATTTGAGGACGACTGTAAATAAATCCTCAGTCTAAGAGAGTATGGGAGCTCTTTAGTGCCTCCAGCGGCGGAATGCGGAACTGCAGCGGCTCCTCCTCCTGCAGGGGCTGGTCCTCCTCCGATCGTGCGCATGTGTGTGTGTGTGAGTGTGAGCGTGCGTGCAGAGTGGAGAGTGTTGGACCAAACCACTGCCCCCTTTTCACAGATTCCCGACATTATCACCCCGAGACTGCTACTGGAGAAGATCTAAGTTTCCTTCAAAGCGGTGGTGAGTGTAGTCGCTTTTATTCTGAGTGGATCCGGAGGTTAACGGTGCCGGATGGATTTTTTTTTTTTTTAATGATCATTATTGCAGCGCAGGCCACCGTGTTTGCAAGATCCTGCACACTGTAGCTCTAATAATAGTCAACACGGTACCAGCTGTCTTGTTCGGGCTCAAGGATTTCATTCAGATTTTTACCCTCGGAGTGAAATAAGTTGTGTTGCTGTGGGTGAATCTTTGAAGCAGACTTCTAGGCCGGTGCGCATAAACACGGGGCCTGTGTGTACTTTTGAACAGGTGCAGCTGAGCTTAAACATGCCTCACATACAGGGAGCTTTGAAAGGCCTCTGAATTCACAAAGGATTTAACAAAGTGGCCAACACGGGTGCTCAGAGTGGATGGGGACACCAGTGCTGTGATCTGACAGAGAGGATGTTGTGTTTAGGGCTATTGTTGAGGTTGTGGTTCCTATAGATGACATCATGACCACAGTACAGCACGGATCAGCTCTTCTTTTGGGTTAAAGGGAGATATCCTTTTAGTCAGTAGTTTGACAGAGCAGAGGGACATTCCTGCAGACTCTACAGGCGTGTGTGGGGCCTCAGAGTCGGGGGCCAACCCTATAAACAAAGTCCTTGTTTCTATCAAAAGCACAGCCTGTTTTGCACACCAACACTTGTCTCTCGCTGAATCATCTTTCTCCTGGTCCCTCACTGCCATCCTAGGTCCCCCTCCTCCTCCTCCTCCTCCTACTTTCACTGCCTGGACTGTTTACCAAATTCAGCCCATTAGGATTCCTTTCGAGTGGAGCAGAGCTGCAGAAAAGATGCAAGTGTTTCCAGCATTGATTCAGAAAGGGCCACCCAAGTTACAACGTACAATCCAGCAGGCATTTCCTCCATGTGTTAGGTTTTTGTAACTTTACTCGAGGTTGTGATAAAAGAAAATCAAGCACAGAGAAGGTAACAAAGACCTCCCGGGCCCTGTGTACATCCCTGCACCTGAGGATCCGAATTATTAGAAAGAGAAAAGCATTTTTGTCTTGGCTGAATTGTCAATGATGACCTTTCTCTCTCTGTTTTGTGTCTCACTCTTCTTCTCAGCCTGCCCATAAACACCAGGTATCATGTTTCCAACTTCTTTTGTTATTCCTGGAGGTGTTTTTTTTTATGTTTAAGGTGGTGGTTATTATCTCACATTTCTCCATCATCCATTTCTTTTTCTGTACATGCTGTCTGTATAAGATTTTATTTCTCTGCTGGCCATTCATTTATGTCTGTTTATAACTAAAGCTTCCACAGCAGCACATTTACTTTGAGTTTAACCCACCGTTACTTCTTGAGGTTAAAATAGAAAATGCGCTTGGTTGTTCGAAGTATTGTAGGAGAAAAGAGCTTAATGACCACTTTTTGCAGGGTTTGCCTTTTGCAAGGTTGTAGCCTGGGATTTGGGGTCGTGAGTCTGAACTATGTAAACCTCATTGCTCTCAAAAGACACAAGAATAAAAAATGTTTCCTTAAACACAGTTAATCAATTAATTGCTTAACAATCAATACTTTATTTCCCATCACGACACTATAAATGATGATTCAAAGTTTTTCCCTCAGTGCCAGGACTAAAAGATTGGAGAAGAAATGCTGAGTCCGTTATGTAATTATTATTTCATTGGCTTAAATGTAGACGAATTTAAACATATTGAGTCTAAAATTGCAGGAGTTACATTATGAAATCCTCAGGTTGTTTTTAAGTTTTCAGACTTTTTAACCATAATGCATGAGTACAAACAATCAGACCCTGACCTCAGTTTCCTCACTGGCTACAGCCTCAGCTTTGTGCTACTTGCAGGCTAACTACGTAATGCAGAATCCATGGGCTGTCACACGTGGGGTTTCCAATTAGCTGAAAGCACATTTATTTATATTTTTTCTAAACACACTCCTGATTGCTGTGCTGTAACTCTTAAACAAGAGCGTGTCGCTGATTAGCCTGCTGCTATTTATAGTTGGCAGCGTGCATACCCACCCACCGGCTCCATATTTTTATCTTTCACCAGTATGTATCCGACTGGAGGGATATCTGCGAGCATACACGCCAACAGGCTGCGGGCAGAAGGAATGGGCTCCAAGGACCAGGCCGTGCAATTCAACAACCAGGACTACGAGGCGCTGAAGCAGGAATGCGTGGAGTCCGGCTCCCTGTTTGAAGACCCCTGTTTCCCTGCTGAGCCTCCATCTCTGGGCTTTAAGGAGCTCGCACCATATTCCTCTAAAACTAGAGATGTGGAGTGGATGAGGCCCACGGTGAGAAAACTGAAAAGAAAAAGTAACAGCTTGCTTAACTCTTTTCGAGCCTTTTGGAGTCTTTTGGACCCCAGGCCATTTGGTTTAGGTGATAGGTATTGTTTTTTTATTTTTGAAGATTTTTTTTCTTTAAGTGTAAAAAGAGGGACATGTGTCATGCATTTGGAACCAAAAATATGTCAACTTATCAGAAATTGTATTTAACATAGTATAAAAGTCTATAATGAATACCAATAAATATTTTGCACATGTTCTTTCTTGGGGTCCAATGGACACCGAAAGACCTTCTACATATGGCAACATGAAAGTCCTGAATAGGGTTAATGTTAGCATTATATGAGGACGTAGAAGTACAAATACACTTCTAGAGCTAGAGATAAAGTAATCATTGCTGTAAATCCTTCTTATGCAGTATTTCACAACTGGCTGTTGCTGATGATGACTGGAACTTAAACTTCATATAAACAAACATATCGGTGACACTGTCTCATGTCGCGTCTGCAGGCCCAGACAGAATAGGACAAGTAGGGACAGGGAGCTTCTCGGGCCACTGCAGCTGTTGTTATCTCATAGCATTCTCTGACCGCTCCCTCGCTGTGACATGTGTTTACACTGCCTCAATAAAACACAGGAACCTGGCACGTATGTGCAAGAAAAGCAATGATTCGAAAGAAGTGGCGCCTCAACAGAAACTGTAAAATGTCTTCATTGGTCTGAAGGGGTGACTTTGGATATTATATTTCTCTATAGGAACTGACAGACGACCCTCAGTTCATCGTGGGTGGTGCCACCAGAACAGACATCTGTCAGGGAGCTCTGGGTGAGTCCTTGATGTTAAATCTGTCATTAAAAAAACAGTTGGATGGACGTTTCTATATGTTTCTTCTCACTTGCAGGTGACTGCTGGCTCTTAGCAGCCATCGCCTCTCTCACCCTGAACGAGAGGCTTCTCCACCGGGTCGTTCCGCACGGTCAGTCTTTCCAAGATGACTATGCTGGAATCTTCCACTTCCAGGTACTTTAGGATCATCTGCTACTCTTTTCTTTTCCTTTCCAAGCAGTTTAAATAGATGATGTTCTTGATTATTGCTTCGTGTTGCAGTTCTGGCAGTTTGGCGAGTGGGTAGATGTTGTGATTGATGATCGATTGCCTGTCAAAGACGGGGAGATCATGTTTGTCCATTCAGCGGAGGGCAACGAGTTCTGGAGTGCACTCCTGGAGAAGGCTTATGCCAAGTAGGTATTGTATTGAAAGCTCCTGCCCAGTTTCTGCATTATTCAGCATGAGCGTATTTAGTTGGAAGTCGTATTCTGAAGTGCTGCAGTTTAGGGCAATCAAACTGAAATGTGTTCTTAATGTGCTGTCAGGCTGAATGGCTCCTATGAGGCTCTGTCTGGGGGAAGCACCACGGAAGGGTTTGAGGACTTCACTGGTGGTGTTTCTGAGATGTACGAGCTCCGCAAGGCTCCCAGAGACCTGCACAGGATAATCGCCAAAGCCCTGGAGAGAGGCTCCCTGCTGGGCTGCTCTATCGATGTAAGTGCTAAAAAAGACACGACCGCACCACCGACATCAATATTGCATCTTGAGAAGGCCACTTACATTAAAAGCACCTCTATTTATTTCTGTGCAATGCAATTCCTACTTGGATGTAGCAATTGTGTTTTCGTATTAATACAGATCACCAGCGCCTTCGACATGGAGGCTGTTACGTTCAGGAAGCTTGTCAAGGGTCACGCCTACTCAGTCACTGGGCTGAAGGAGGTCAGTGTGTGCATGACTCATTTGTCTTCAGTTATCATTACGCATGCTGGTTATGATTTTAAATTTCCCGTCACACTGGGGTTTATGTAGGTGGATTTCCGTGGCGACATGGTACGTCTGATCCGAATACGTAACCCTTGGGGCCAGGTGGAGTGGACTGGTGCCTGGAGTGACAAGTGAGTGTGCCCAGGCGTAAATAATATATCTGAGTACGAAAAGTTTTCACCCATTTTGTTAATATCACCTTCATGTCATCTGTAGCTCCCCTGAATGGGATGAGATCGACCCCTCTGAACAAGAAGATTTGCATCTGAAGATGGAAGACGGAGAGTTTTGGTAAGATGTCCAAATATGGGAATTTTTATATACTGGAGGGATTTTAAACAAATAAATTTCCTTGCTTCTTTGGCTAGTCAGATGAGAAGATTATTACCACTCTGGTGTCTGTATGCGGAATTTTAAACACCAAAGTCAAGAGACTGTTAGCTCAACTTAGCACATGTACTAAAATGGGGGAACACCTCCACATCAACTCGTGGCCCCACATTTTTGTGCGTGTTCTGAGTGCAGTAAATGCCCCTGTAGAACCTCTTTTAGTGCTATTTCTGGGGGAGAAAATAGTACCTATTTTTGGATAGGTATTTCTAAGCTGCCCTGAAACACTGCTGTGCAGAGTTGATCCTGACTGGTTAAACTTGAGGAAGACGACAACAACAACAAATGCTGGGGGTTTTTTCTGCCTTTAAAATGTCCTATTCGAGTGGCAGTCTTTTCATCTAATATCACCACCACCAACGTAAATATACAGCAGAGCAGCAGCCATCTTTCATTGTTCTTTTTCATACCTTGTTATTGAACTCAAGCTACATTCACTGTTGTTTCGACACTGACATTGTGGTTGAAGCTGTTGCAAAATGACTCTCATCTCATCTCGTGCGGCCAGTGGATCTGACACCCCAATGAACCACCTGATGCCAGCCCTCATTTCCTGTAGTGGAAAGGTGTCTCTATGTGGTAAAATTTACCCTTAAGCACCTCTAAAGCTCACTTATAAATATGCTTTATATTGTCTGTTTAATCGGTGCAAATACACATTAAACAGGACACAATCACTGACTTCCTGGAGTCTTGTGTGTATGCTTATTGTACAGACTAATAAGATACAAAGTGTTGTCTCCTGGCTCCATCTCCTGGCTCATTATGACAGTAGTATCAATTTGCTTGTCTAAGTTTTTGCAAGAATTGTTTAAAAAATGTGCACTCTCATCCTCCAGGATGTCCTTCAGTGATTTCACAAGGCAGTTTTCGCGACTGGAGATCTGCAACTTGACTCCAGATGCTCTGAGTGAGGACAGCGTCAGCCACTGGAACACCATCAAGTTCTATGGCACGTGGAGGAGAGGAAGCACCGCTGGGGGCTGCAGGAACAATCCCAGTGAGTCACAGCCATATACAAACAAAGCATCTTTCATGTTCGAGTGTCACACCGACATAGATAATACCACTTGTGAAGTAATTCATTGATAATAGCTCTCTGTCACACCCACACACACATCGAGGAAATTATCGAAATCTAAGCTCAAAATCATGATATTTCATAAAACTCTCCTAACAGTACCAAAAATAGTACGTTTCCTGTAACCAGATTCTGTAAAAAAAAAACGAAAAATTCTGTGCTCTTTGGTGCAACCGTGAATCGTGCCACTGGTGACTTAGTTGACAACAATTGCGTCATAAAAATTCAGGAACTTTTTGGCTGAACCGGGCTGAACTTCAGGTTGGGTTAACTTTGAGCAGGATAGGAAGCAATTATGAAAACAAATCCAAAAACTTAAGTGTTAAAATATCCATTGTGTGTACAGTCATAATAATTTCCAGTATTGCTAACACTTGTGGGCACTTGGAAAAATACATTGTACATGTTGATTGCAGTTTTTTTTTTTTTGTAAAATAAATTATCAAAGAAATGTTACTTTTGTTTTATTTTATTTTATTTTAATATAATTTATGGCACTATACGTTTCTTACACTGCTTAAAATTTTTGTTTAGTTCTCTCTCCCTTTAGTCACGGTTTTTCTATTTCCATAAAGGTTTATATATACTTTATATTGCAGTGAAAAATGGGCCCACGATGAGAAAAGATGTTCAAAGTTCAAAGCATTAACATGTAAACCTGTCGTCTAATGTACTGTAGGACTATGAAACAATAACACAAACTCACCATCCGTGCAGACACGTTTTGGATCAACCCTCAGTATAAGATCACGCTGCTGGAGGAGGATGACGACCCAGAGGACGATGAGGTGGCGTGCAGTTTTTTAGTCGCTCTTATGCAGAAGGACCGCCGCAGATATCGCCGCCACGGTCAGGACATGCACACCATCGGCTTTGCTCTCTACGAGGTGAGATCAGAGATGGAAAATCTGGATCCATTCTTGTGTTTTTTCACTTGTTTACATTGCATGTTTTTTTTTTTTAAATAATATTGGGTTCTTTCATTTATGTTTCCTCTATCTTCTTTTGCAGATTCCAGATGAGGTAGGCAGAGCATCACTTTCTATTACTGTTTATTCAACCAAAAAAATTCAAATACATCACAGTCTATCCCACTGTCTGAGAGAATGGTCATGTTTTAGCCAATTTACTGTAAATGATGTGTATTTTACAATACTGCTGGTCATGCTAGTTTTTTTTTTTAAAGCATTTTATCTGCATGTCTGCACATTTTGTCCATCACAATATTTTAATCAGTACACATACACACACATTACATGCAGTATAACCAGTCCACATAGTCAAATGCATTGGCAGATTTGTACATTTTTTTCAGTCCTATATGAAAGTCCATTTTCATCGAAATGCAAAGAAGTTAAAAAAAAAAAAATCTGTCTTATACGTTGTAAAATTGTTAGCAGTAATGTAAAGTATACGTGATTTCAATTAAGTGGACTTTAAAACATGCAAATGCATCTTAAACCCATGTACTGTTTCATGCTGCCCTCAGTTCAAAGGCTGCCAGAATGTCCATCTGAAGAAAAATTTCTTTTTGACCCATTCATCGTGTGCTCGCTCCGAGACCTTCATCAACCTGCGGGAGGTGAGTACTCGGCTGCGTCTGCCTCCTGGAGAATACCTCATCGTCCCCTCCACCTTCGAAGCCGGTAAAGAGGCCGACTTTGTCCTCAGAGTCTTCACAGAAAAGCAGTCGGAAACAGAGTATGTGTCTTTCGCATGTGATTTTGTTTTCTTTTATCTCTAATTGTGACATGTTGGAAAGGAAACCTTAATGTTTTTGTCTGTTGCAGAGAACTTGATGATGAAATCTCTGCCGATCTGGAAGATGATGTACGTATCAGTAACACCTAAACAACACTGTAGGAAATTTAAATGTACAGTGTTAATCGCCTTGCATTTCACACCAGTGCCTTTGTATATTTTTGCTTTTCTACAGGAGGAAATAACGGAAGATGACATTGATGACTCTTTTAAGGCTATGTTTGCTCAACTAGCAGGAGAGGTAGGTTCTGGAAAGGAGGTTTTTCGTAGCCATTTGTATCTTTGTTTTCAGTCATTAATGTACTCACTGACACTACTTATAGTATAAAGGGTTTTCCTGCATACAGGACTTTTTGGTACCTCCCCATAGAAATTGTAGCTAGTGCACCACCGCCAGAAGAACCAGTTTTGTTAACTGAGGTGTAATCTAACAGGCGTTTTTGTTTTTAAAATGGTCAGAAATAATATCTTTTTTAAATAAGAAAACACGGGTTCATTGTCTTTGCTGTATGCAAGTGATTATGCTTATTTTCGTGTGTCATCATCCCCATTCTGAACCAGGAAAACCTTTGGTATCGGTAGTAATAATAGTGGTATTTGCAGTGTAATCGTTTTATGTAACATCTAAACGTCTAAATATACATACTTAAAATAAACCTTGCACATGTTCTTTTCCTCTATACTTTTCCAGGACATGGAGATTTCCATTCGCGAGCTAAGAACCATTCTAAACAGAGTCGTCTCCCGGCGTGAGTTTTTTTGGTTACCTTTAGTACATTTCATATCTGCTGGAAGGTTTTTATGGTGGTAATAAATCTCACCTTACTATATTAAATTCCACCATTGGGTGTACTGCATTCTTTTCCTGAACTAAATTAAGCTGCTGTGTGGCTGTGTCTTTGTTAGCCACGCTGTTTAAGATGAGTGTTTTTGCTATTTCAGACAAGGATCTGAAGACTGACGGCTTCAGTGTGGAATCCTGCAGGACCATGGTCAACCTGATGGATGTATCCTCTTCAGTTATCAGGCGTGAATGGATCAAAAACTTAGCTGCACTGTAGGAAAAACATGCATTTAGCAAAAAAAAACGGTGATTGTAGTTTCAGCCCTTGACGCCATGCTTACCAGAAAGACGGCAGCGCCCGTTTAGGCATGGTGGAGTTTCAAATTCTCTGGAACAAGATCCGAAAGTGGCTGGTAAGAACAAGTGAAATAATACTGATGAACATCACACAGACTTAGCATTGCTGTAGTTCTGTTTACATTTCTGTCTCCATCTCCCAGGTCATTTTTAGACAGTTTGACCTTGACAAATCAGGAGCCATGAGCTCATATGAGATGCGACTTGCTGTGGAGGCAGCAGGTATAACGATTAAGAGCATTTATATATAGTATTCATGTTCACAGATGGGAATTGCAGGCCTGACTTTAAACTTTTGTTGTGTCCCTGTGTAGGTTTTAAACTGAACAACACACTGAACCAGTGTCTGGTAGCTCGGTACGCAGAGAACGAGATGATTGACTTTGACAACTTCATCTGCTGCTTGGTTAAACTTGAATCCATGTTCAGTGAGTGGTATTGTTATTCGCCTTCACTGAAATATACACTGTTTGCAGCATATACAATGGAATTAACAAATTGTACATTTAACAGGAGCTTTCCAGCAGTTTAACAAGGATGAATCAGGAGTGGCTGAGATGAATCTCACAGAAGTGAGTTCTGTTGTAAAATAAAAATCTGAGTACATGTTTGTTCCACTTTTCTGTTTGTTCTAATTTTATTTCTCACATTGCAGTGGCTTTATCTGACAATGTGTGGTTGAAGAGGACCATCTTCACTGCTGGAAGTATAGAGCCTGCAGACGGCCACAAGCCTGGAGCTCTGCAGACCCCTCAGCCTGAGTAACCTGCTGATCCTTCTACACATCCCACCTCAGCGTAGCAAAAGAACTGTATGATAGAAAAACCAAATGTTTTAGAAACTATGCAAACTGACAGTATGAAGCAGTCACTGTGCCACATTAGTCTGTCATCACTGTAGAAAGAACAGCATGGCTCTATGCATGACAAAAATCACTAGCTGTAGCGTGCATTGCAAGTTGGTTTTATATTTTCAGTTTTTAGTCTTGCTGTCTGTATCAATGTCAACTGATTGATTAAAAATAATTTCACTGTTATTCTGAAATCTCACTAAAAGCTGTTTGAGGTATTAAATCAAAGTTATTGTTTTTTTTAAAAGTCTTATCGTTTTCTCTTAATCATCCTGTGCTCCTGTTTCACCGCTTTAGAATAGAAAATGGAAGATGGTTGTCTCAGTACTTTCATTTTTACACCTGTAGGTGGCAGTATAGACCTGGCCTGATGTCCAGGAATCTTGTTTTTGGCATTTTACACTGAAGTGTTCTGTATTTTAAGGATGTTCTTTAGCTTAAGTGAAACAGCTGTTTTTGTTCCTCTCACTGGGAGTTTAACTTTTAAGAAGCTGCTAGTGAAGTTGCCTCACATTAATAACAATGATCAGCTCACTAAAGTGACAATTACAGGAATCACATGATACTAAATGCCTTATACTTGACACCATAATGTTATAAACAGCTAATAATAATCATGTACCAGTCATGTGTTTTGTGTTGTGAATGTACATTGTGCCTTCAATAAACATTTCCCTCAAGGTTCATGCTTTGTTTGTTCATAGCAATGTGGGCTTGGCCGCATTTGGCCTCTCAAACCTCACAAGACATTCCTATGCATTCAAGGTAAAGGTTATATTTATTGTAAACATACTGTGAAATACCAAACATGTTGACTCTTTCACTGCTCATATATTAAGAAACAACACAAAATACTAGTCAACAACTGCAACATGATGCGTGTTGTATGTTTATTTAAGATGACATAGACAAGCATACAATGTTCATATACCACAGTTATACAAATGAACTAGCAATTGCCAACACTTTGGAAAAATCTCCCTCCTTTTGGCGTAGCTGTGTGGGTACAGGGACCTTAATCCTTGTTCCTGTAGGATTACCATTGTCCTCAATTAGGACAACATTGTTTGAATCAAAGCGTGGAGTCATGCGTGGGCCGGGCATTTTGTGTCCAATGATTAGCGCTTTCTTTTTCTGTCCTTTGATGGCGAGCAACACCTTGTCGCCAACTTTTCCAACGCCATTCTTGGTGTAGACGTGGATCACTCTTGGTGGACGATGATACGGTGTATTTCCAAGAGAGCTGTTGTCCACGACACGCACTCTTGTCATTTTTTGAATGGCTGCTGCAACAGCAGATACACTGACAAGACAAAAAGGAAATTTGTCATCTTTAACAAGAACGTACAGGAATCCTGCAGGGACATCACTAAAAGCCAACTATAATTAATCATGCAAATAATTAGGCAAAATGGTATAATTTTAAAAACTTGCTGCTTAAACTGTAGTGATTGTATCATCTGAAAAAAATGTTTAAGGATTCAGGAATCGCTCCTTGCGGTCATTTAAGGCAGTAAGCTGTTCTAAGCACAAACTGTAATACATTACCAAAACCAGGAAATTAAGCTATACTGAATGATAGGGAGGCAGACAGACACAACCAGTTGCTGTTGTAGCTGCAAACTGAGTAATGTGGCTTTAATACAATGTAAAATCTAACCCCCATAAATTTTCTCCTTCCGTCCCATCCTGAGACCAGAGGTGACAGAAAACAAGACAACTATAACAGAAGCTATAGTGACTTCACATGGATATAAAATGACATGTATGTCATGTAAATAATTTCCTCTCAATTAAAAAAAGAAATCACAAATCTTCATTACTATTCTTTTATAACATTTACATCATCCATTTCTAAAGTTGTGAATGATTGCCACCCACTGATATTTTAACTATTGTTAACTTACAAAGCTTGCTCATGATGAATCCTTAGATTTGTTGTGGTTTTTAATGCACATTTTTGTAGGGTCATAACTTCAGTTCTAAATTAGCATGGCTGATCTCTATTATAAATGCTACTGTTGGGTCTTAGCCTTAATATTTACAATAGATGGGTTGATCTGCATTTTATAGTTTGATTAAGTTGTATTTTGTGTAATTTGTTTGGTTTTAATCCTTAATATTTAAATTGTTCAGGGAATTTACCATAAACAACACTTTAGGTTACTATTCTCAATATTTGTACTATTTAATTAGATTTTTTGTCTTTACTGAAAAGCACTGTGGCGCAACATGTGTGTCTTTTCATGTGCTACATAAATACCTTTGACCTGACACGACTTGATTATTGATGACTACAGATGTCTCCAGTTTAAAGCTGTCTATTGGAGCTGACTTCAGCCTGCAGACATGTACTGTGTACTTGACACAGTGAGGTTCAAAACTAGTTGTGTTGCAACGAAATCAGGCTGGTACATACAGTTCCTAAACTCAGATTTAAAGCGACCGCATACACTTTCCCCGGAGAGCACACGTAAACAGCATGATAGTGATTCACACTGTCCAGATACAGAAGTTACTTTTAAGTTGTGTATCGAACCTCCGTTGAAGTTACAAAAAACAGAAACCTGTGTCTAGTGGGACCAATGATGCTAGGAAATGGTTTCAACTGTGGTTAATAACTGTTAAATTAACCAAACGACATGGACTACAGTTGCTAGCTGCAAAGTCTTAGCTTTACTGGTCTCCAAAATCTCTTACCTAAAAGTCCTCTGATGGATTATAGACGACGTTTCAACGAGGAGCCCCGTAAAGGACCTTGAAAGCCAGGGAAGAGCCATTACTACAGCATAAACTGTGTCAGCTGGAGAGAGAAATGGTATCAGCGGTTAGCAGCTAATATGCTAAAAGATTAGCAATAGCTAACAATCACACAGTGGGCAGACAAATGTAAACAACGAAGCAGAATTCTTCGTGATTTAAAGTCTCGGTCCCAAATAATAACACAACACAGGCACATTTATATTAGAACGGTCAATTTAAGTTCAAAATGTATAAATTGCTAATGTTACCCTTCTATCATGCTCCATGCCAATGTCAAAAGTGTTACGACATTCAGGCGCGACAAACAGCCCTTGCTGAGCTCCCTGATAAACACAATACGCATTAACATACACTAAAATAATATTTCTGACTACAAAAAAAATGGGCTTTTACTTTGATTTGATATTTATTGTTGAATGTCAACGGGTTGTACTCTTACAAATAAGAATAACCAAAAGAAACCTCAAAACGGTGCACCGCCCTACGTTAGCTTGTTTGTTAGCTTTGTTTTACGTCATAGAGATGCGCCTGGAGGAAACATAGACATAAAACAACATAGAAGCTACATGAACACAAAAGCCTGTACAGCTTTTTGTGTAATTAGAAGAAAACACAAAATAGGCACAGCAATTCGAGTTTGGGCTGAATAGCTTGATTGTTTGAAGGACTGCAGTTTGGGGTCCAGTCAGTCATCAGGACTAAATTAGATGCAACAAGCACTCTGTTGAGATCTTGCATACAGAACTCTGTTAGATCCATATTAAACAACTAGAGAGAAAAAGGAAAACAATAGTTGCAGGGCAGAATTAGGCCATCGTCCATTAATTCTTAAAGAAAAAAAAAACACACACACACACACACATGCATACAGATTTATCACATATCAAATCGAGCCCCCAAAACACACTAAGATGATATAAACTACAAACTCAAGAGCTCAATAAGTTAAAATTGACAAAAGTAATAATAAACAAAAATTTAATGAAAATCATGACACTACTTTTGAATTGTGGTTCAACATAAATATTAAAATAACAACAACAACAACAACAACAACACAGGTAAACAAGCATGATGGGACCAGTAAACTAATATCTTGTTGAACAACTCTTTGAGCCAATCACTGCAATCAAGTGTTTTCTGTAACTCTCAATCAGACTTCTGCACCTGTTGACAGGTATTTTGATTTTGGCCCAATGCTCATCAGCAAAGTGCTCTAATTTGCCCGGGACAGTTTTTTGTTTTATTTATTTAAATTATTCTTTTCAACCACAATTTAACAGCAATGTATTATTTCACTAAATTATAATTTAGTATTTTTTTTTATTTATTATTATTTTTTTCAGTTTCTAGTTATTTGAGTGACTATTGTGATTTTTTCCTTTTCTTTAATGGAAGGGTCTGAATATATTTGAGGACGACTGTACATATTACACACACAAAAAAAACATTTTTTAAAATATCTTGTTTAATTTATTTATTTATTTTGATTTAACTACACATGTCTCAGTGCTTTGGTAATATTGTAAACCTCTTAAATAATCAATCAATTGATTGATTGATTGAAACTGAATTGCATATGAGAGACTGCTGATGTCTATGAAGATGGCGTATGAAGGCACGTCCTCTCTACGTGGTCTACTTCTGCACACGTGACGCTCTAACCCGCACCGACTTTGCCTCCCGTCGGACTGGTTCGGTTAGCGATAGTTGTTCAACCGGCTGACACACACACAGGCACACACAGGCACACACACGACCGTGGCAGCTCACTCTCGTCTACCAGTGCTAACAGATAGTTAGACAGCTCGACTAAATAGCTCCGTCTGGTTAGCCTCGGTGTCGTTGGCCGACAAGCCGTGAGATTTACACTAACAGCGGTCAGATAGCCTCCACCTGTTATTGGCTACACGGACGGGCTAGCTTAGCTAACGTCACCCGTTACAGTAGACTGCTAGCTCACATTAGCAGATTGTGACAGTTTGTTCTACTGCTGCGTATCATAGCAAGGTAAGTTGTTTTTCTTCTAACTCTGTACTCGCTGGTGACTCATGTGTTTAGCTGTCTTCTACGGCGGCGACACTTCACCGTTCGCTACTTGGCTGGAAAACTTAATGGATGCTGTCAGAACAATAAACTCATCCCATTAGCGTTAGGCTAGCCGAGGCAGCAGCATTGAGGTCAACTGTAATGTGAGCTAGTTGTTTCTATAATTAATGCAAGTGAAGCAAAAGTATCTTGTTTGATGGTGGTGTTTTTAGTTTGGTTTGAAAATGAGCAACTCTGACATTCAGTGTTATTTGTCCAACGTGATGTTCGCCTTCTGCTCGGTGTTTGCCGATCATGTTCCTCCTTCTCGTGATTAGATGGATCAATAGCGAGAATGTTTTTCAGATTATCTGCTCGAACCTCCTTATTGCTGCTGGGGGGTTGTTTGTGCGTGGAAGTAAGGCTATACAAGAGGAGACATGGGACAATGCAGCTATAGTTTAAAGTCTGCGTGTTTAGCTGTAGGGTTGAGGGCAGTATTTTGACATGCATTTAGATAAGCAGCGGAAGATCAGCAATTCCTAGAATTCCCCAGCTATCTAACGACATGGCCATTGTTGTGTTGTGGGATTTTTTTGATTTAATTAAATTAAATTTTTTAAAGGTAACAGGATAAACTGATATGGGCTTTGTTGTGGACTGATGACTAGTCACAGCTTGCCTGTGATAGGTAATGCCCTAAGTCTTTCCCTTTGCATAGCCTATAAAGGGATAAACATAAGTTGGCTGAGTCATTTTTGTGATGTAAGCTGCAACAATGAATGAAATCATCGGTTAATTTTCAACTACCAAAAGTAATCAGTACACAATATTCACACCACTATTTAGAAAATTGACTAATCAGTTTAAATAATATTTAAGAGAAAAAAAATAATCACTTTTTTTTTTTTAATTTCAGTTTTTGTAAAATGTAAAATGTGCTAGTTTTTATGGTTGTGGACAAAACAACACATATGTAATTTTGGGCTTTAGGAAACACCGCTCAACATTTTTCACCATTTTCTGATATTTTATAGCTGCAGCTAATCAGTAAATTGAGAATACAGATTAATAGATTGACAATGAAAACGTTTGTTAGTTACAGCCCTAACTGTGGCAGAGTGACATGTTAGAAATATTGATTAAAAAAAAAAACCTTTCAAGAAGAAGTGTCAGTCTGACATTCTTCTGCTGATACTGATTTAATAGAGGCTGGAAAAAGGGCCCCTCTTGACTCCTCACTAAATTTCACTACTTTTTTGATGGAATGTAACATTTTTGTATTTTAACATGCTGAATAGTGACCATTTTTGATTTGATGAAACTTTATTCAGTAGTCATTGCGATCTTAAGATGTGAAGTGGGACGATAAAACCACACCTCAAGCTGAATGCAAAGTGGTACCTTAATATTGCATCAAACGGCCCGGTCTTGAATTAATAATGACACTGAAATGGATATCCTTCACCTCACATTCATGAGACTGGCACCACACAGTCATGTGGTATTATATCTTCATAAATCACTAAAACAATTAATCACTTGAAATAAGCACCCCTGTTCATTTTCCTATAGATCGTAATTAGTTCTGACTTCCATTTACAACCATGAGATACAGTGGAAGCAACACCTCAGTCTTTTCAATGTAGAGGCAATAGCAGAACACTTTCAGTGAGAAAATGCAATTCTTTATTTATACAACAGTAAGAACTTATGCTCCTCTGTCTAATTGTCTTTTATCAAATAGCAACTTTATTTTAGTTATCCATTTATTGTCTACGTTGGTATTATCGTCTCTCTATTGTTAAGTTTATGACATTTCATTGTAAACACTTTTGACCCGCAAACACTGATTTAGTACACATGAATCTTTGTCAGCAGGAGAGAAGATTTTATTTGAAAATGATTTCTTTTATCTTTTTTTCCCCCCACAGTTACATCTAAATGTTCCATAATGCTTTGACGTGATTATGAAACCATACTCAGACATCATCAAAATCTGCAATAATCAAAACTTAAACACAGAGCAGCCGTCAATGATTTACAGGCTAATACAAACAAGGCTAACATGTGCAAATCTCCGTTATCTACCATCAGCATTGTTGGAGGACTCATGCCAAGTTTGATAGTGCTTTGCAGCAGGAAGAAAATGCATTCAAATATAAGGCAGGTTTTTGATTCCACAAGAATAACAGGGGTCCAAAGCAGTGTTTACACATAGTATTAATACTCAGACACGCTAGTACAGTATGGTTACGTTGATTAAATGCATGTGGAAATGCGGCATTCTACGAAATCCACTTGTGTTTGGCTCTTTCATTTCAGGGTGTATCCGGATCGTGTGTTCCTCATTTTTGCATTGCTGTTAAGTGAATCGCCAAACCTTTAAAAGGTGTTGATAGAAATTTGATCCGGATGACAAACATGACACATGCGATTTGCCTTATACAAAAATATGCTTGTTATGTGGCTCTGGGGGGAAAAAAAAAATAAAAATCACATGGTGAATAGTTTGAACCAACTTTTCTAAACATCTGTCACTGAGTTGTTGTTTTTCTGCTGAAATGTCTGAACATTTTTGGAGACATATTGGTGGAAGTGGAACTTTTGGAGGTTGCTTGTACCTTCCCGTCATTAGTTTTTCTATTTGAAATAACGTACCACATAATCATAAATAACATACAGTAGTAAAAACATTGTGAACAAAACCAATTCAACTTATTGTTGAACTTGCCTTTCGTGTTCCTCCTTTGTTCAATTAGTTTTACTGAGTTGGGAAATCACGTCAGCGTTGCTTAACAGCCACTAACTTAATTCTTAATCAACTGTTGTCAAGCATTGAAGAAAGTCTGTTCAAATTACGATTAAAGGATAGTGACAGACAGACTGAAAACAATGTAGATTTAACCCCACAACAGCATGCATGCTTGTAATTGTAGATGGCAAGCATCAAGATGGAGGTACACTTAGCATTTAAAAGGTTTGCATTTGTATTATTCTCATCTAATAAGCGTGCAGCTGCCAGCCTGGAGCTGAAAGAGGCCGTGTATTGTATGATTTTTTTTTCTCCATTTCGTACATGCTGGTAGACGTTGTGCTCAGATATGGTTTGTCTTATTAAATATTTGTATTATCCAGGACAATTAGACGAACCACGTTGTTTTGCCTGCAGCAAACGGCGTGTTCACTCTAGACTGAGTTGCAAATGGACGCATTGGATTTTTCTCTCCCACTACCTTCATCCCCTTCATGTTTATTTGTATTTTGAGAATGTGTGCCAGAGTGATGGTACCATGGCAACTAGCATCAGGTGGAAAAGGTGGCACAGTATTTGTGTGAGGCTGAGTCATGCTTTAATCACACAGTGACAGTGCAGTTAAAATTGCTTGACACTATCCTATGATATGAATAAAATTAATTTTTAAATGAGTCTTTGTCTGCAGTGTTTGCTGCTACGTCAAAATAATAGAAACATTTATTTAATCATAAAATAATTGTAGAATTAAAATTTACACAAGATAGGATTTGTAAAATTGGGGGAAAAAAACACTCTTTTAATTCAGGCCATGATAATGTTGCAAACATTTGATTGATATTTCATGTCATCATGCCTAAATTTGGTATTTCCATTGAAGTCACCAATAAATAAGGAACTATTACATGTTTAGCGAGCAAATACTTATTGCAAATCTCAGCAGCATTGGCAGAGTTTAGGATTAAATGTGAGGATATTGCTTTGAGTACAATTATTTACTATTTTATTTACATTTTTCAGGCTAAGTTGTACTTAATGACTGTCACAAGTTTGGCTCCAAAATCACAGATACACTTCCTGTTCCTGTTTTGTTTGAAGCATTTGTGTGCACAAGGGAATGCTATTGGTGCCCTAACTTGTGTGTGCCAAATCCCAGAGCTTGATTTTCAGACTCTTTAAACCTTGTGGTGACGAATAACAACCAAAAGCAAACGACTGAGGATCAGCTAATTGCTGCTTACAAAGCAGGGGAACGCATAAAGATTTCAAAGCCACTCCAGCTTTCAGTTTCCACTGTGTGAAATGCCATTAAGAAACAACAGTTAAAGGGAACTGTGGAAGTCTAGAGAAGAGGTCAAAGACCAACAGTACTTAAAAATAAAACTGTGCGCCTTCTGGGCAGAGAGACAAGGTAAAATCCCCACAAGACTATAAAGAAGCAGCATGAAGGCTTAGCTGACGTAGGATAGTTTTTGGAAATTGCAGCATTTAGTGAGAACAACACCCAGGCTACTGTTAATCGTGCGGGTGGACACATTCTGCTTTGCACGGTATTTTACAGATAGAGGAAAAATTGGATTCCACTAAGCATCAGCAGATTTTAGATGAAAATGTCGTGCAGTCAGTCTAGGAACTAAAACTGAAAGGAGTCTGGCCTTTACAACAGAACAATAATTCAGAGCTATAAGAATATCTCAGAACTTGAATTAATTTGCAAGGAAGAGTTGGTGAAAATCCCTAAATGAAGAGCAGTTACTGGCTTGGGTTACTAAGAACTAATTTAGTACATTCCCGAATTGCTGTTTTTTGTTTTTGTTTTCACAAAAAATAAAAGACATTAAAATTTTAAGAAAGAAACACGTGCTTTCTGTGCGTTTGCTGCAGGGGTTGTATGTACTTCTTTTCATTTCAAAAATCAACAAAAGGCAGTGCCAGAAAAACACAGCGATCGAGCAAATATGGATGTAAACAAAGCCTGAATTTAAATAGTAAACTGCTTTGAAACTGGTCTGTGAAACAGCAAATGCAAATTCAGTGAAGCACACTGTGGATGTTACTGAGAAATACTGACTGCAAACATAACTCTGTTTACAAGAAAACGCCACAGGGCACCTTCAAACACAGACAAATGGTCAACAATTTCAAGGCAAAGACTGTGATACAGGTAGCGCACAAAAATGTAAATAGCTTTGTAATGCAGTCCTGTGCCTCCCTTTAAAAAAAAAGATTGCTCAATTTTTGTGTAAAGGAGCTGTCAACTCAGCTGTCCTCTAATCAAATATGAGCTTCAACAAGATAGCAGGCTTTTATTGCAGTGTTGTTGCATTTGTTAGTTTATCTTGACTTTCTTTTTTTCCAAGGTGCTCGGGGCCAATGGTTCTCACAGACTGTTAATTTTAAGTGCAATAAACAAACAAACAAACAAAAGACCTAAATTAAAGTGCAACATTTTTGCTGTGTTGGCTTTTTTTTATTTTTATTTTTTTAACAGTGTTTTGCTGTGTAACAAACTTACAGTATATTTGTGTGACACTGTATGCTTCACATTGGATGTTTCACATGAATATTATTTTCATTAGCCTTACCCGACAATTACAGATATATGTTGCATACAATAATAATAATAATAATAATAATAATGAAATGGAGACTGACTGCATCGCTCAAAAAGATACACAGTACATGACCTGTTTTGTCATTCCCATGACATTGCCACGGCTATCAAAGTGTGTGCTTACTGTACCATAGATAACAGCTATATCTAAGGTGTTAGAAGTTGTTTTTGAGGTCCTTTTTCAAGATGTTGGTGCTGAATGTCAAACAGTCTCAACTGCTGAAATGGGTCCACGATGTGCAGCAGTGTTGTTGAAGGCACAGGGGGGTATGTTGTGTCCTCCTTGGGTTGAGACCGGTCCATTTGAACCCTGTGGTCTCTATCGTCTTATTGTTCAGCTCTGGCTGCGTCTCTCTCCACTGATGTCACAGCATTCCAGGGAGCGGATAAATGAGTTAGTGTTAGGGAAGATGAGCAGCATTGTGGATACTGCTGATAATAGTGGGTAGAAGGGCACAAGTATTGCAGTGCAACTGTGAAAACACACTTGCTAGCTCTCTCCAGAACACCTACGTGCCTTCTCCATGCTTTTTGGTCGCGCTGTGTGAAATAATCGTCCTTTTACACATGTGAGCATGTGGATGGAGACATTACATTTTGTCTAAGGATATCAAACCAGTATTGTGTTGCATTCTTTCTGTTTGTTGTAGGTCAGTAAGAATGCTCTTCTGTTTCACAAATACAGGGCTACTGTATAGGATGTTAGGTCTTTCCAAAGTTTATGTTGATGTGTAAACAGATACATACAGGTATTGATTGAATGGGTAGTGTTTTATCAAAACAATACATTTGGCCTACTCCTCATTGTTACCACTGAGGCTAAATTGCCATATATGCTTATTTCCTGACCAAAAGCATCTCTTCCTTGGCTCCTGAATGTTTACCTGTGTGTAAAGATGTCTCAAGTAAGCCTGGAATTACAGCGTATCTAACTTCATTTGGGTACTGTGACAAGTCAGGGAATTTGTCATTCTTGGGTTATTTTCAATTCAACTCAGTTTTATTTCTACAGCGCAATTTACAACATATGTCATCTCATAGCACAACATTTTGATCAAAAAATAAGGGCGTCTCAGTTTATTGTTTGGATCAGAATGTTATTAGAATACATTCGTCATGACTTATTACACCTCATACACCAATCAAGTTTTGTCAGTGTTTTCCACCATTAACTTTTAAGCAGCATGTTCAGTGAACTGCTTGTCATTTCTCTGAAATGCGTTACAGACAGAAGAAAGAATGTAAAGTAACATAATATAAAGCTAGACAGTGGGAGGCTTATCCAACAGGCCACATCTGTTAAGCCAGACTTGTCAATACACTGCCCTGAAACCTGCATTATAAGTTAGTGATTTAGTAGTTTATTTCACAGTTGGCTAGAAACATGTTTGCGATAGGATGTCAGTGTTGTTCCTTGTTGTGTTGTGTCTACTGGATAAGAATAGAGGATTGCTGATTGACATCTGTTTAGCACATTAACACCATTGTCTCTTGCCACAGTTGTTTCCCTTAAATTCAGCACAAAGTTAACTATGTGTCATTGACATATATATATAGTGGTCATAAACGAGGAACAGAAAGTGTATATTAGCTAACAAAAAGCATCCAGTTGTCACGCATGTGGTCAAAAGCAGTGGCTCAACATGTGACTAATGACGAGACAGAAATGCCAGCCTCAGTAGATCGGTAGAAAAGATGCCTATTAGTTGTGTTGTATGATACGACCTTTTCAGTTAGATCTTCTTCCCTTTCCTATCAATGTACTTACTATGCTGAGGTACTCTAGTTGTCTGTGATAGACGTAGACACACAGTGTGAATTTTATTTATTTTATTTTTTTTACAGATTGTCAACATGCTGCAGTGAGTGATGTACCGAGTGTTGATATTAATGATGGCGATCTGGGGGGTGCAAGGATGCTCCAATTCAGAGAGCTGCCCGACACTGCCCCCCAACTCAACCTCCAGGGACTTCTGTTACTCGGCTCGAATTCGCAGCACGGTACTACAGGGTTTGCCCTTTGGCGGGGTGCCCACTGTCCTTGCCCTTGACTTTATGTGCTTTTTGGTGAGTACTTATTGTAATCAAATTGAGTTTACTACCTGTTACTACAGTTTAGGAGTTCATTTTTGCAACAACATATCCTTGTCATGACTTGCAGTTCTTTCTATTTTCTTCAGAACTGAGATAAAATCCTTCCAGGAAGGTGGTTTTGAATGTTAAACACCTTGAAATACTTCCGTAACTTTGTAACTTTGATGTACAGTTGTGTTCAAAATAATAGCAGTGTTTTAAAAAAGGTGAGAAAAGCTCAAAATCCTTAGAATATTTTTATTTCCATTCATTAGGAACACTACACATTATATTTTACATCAAAACATGAAGAAAAATGTATTAATATTTTAATTACTTTACAGAAAATGAAAAAAAAAATGTAATAAATTACAAAAAAAAATAACACTGTCTGCATTTTTCATTACAAACTCAAATGTTTACTCAATAAACTGAAAAAAATGTTAAGATTTAGCATTCCTATGAATCACTAAACTACCATTTAGTTGTATAACCATTTTTTTTGAGAACTGCTTGACATCTGTGCTGCATGGAGTCGACCAACTTCTGGCACCTGCAAATAGGTATTCCAGCTATAGACTGTATAAAAGATGGACGTAGCAACCGGCCCTGAAAAATGAAGCCAACCCGGAAGTGTCAAAAACCTGCAATATCACTACGTCCGCTAGTCCTGGCTCCAAAAAGCCCTGGCTTCCATAGAAATGAATTGGAAAAGAAGTGATCACAGATCACCAAATACTGCATTCCTACAGCTCCGGATTTTTAAAAAAATTAGTTTTCATGGTCAAGTCCAGACATCAGGTGGCCAATCTGAAAATAAATCAATACTGAAGTTTTTAAAAATCGTCAAAATTTTGCGGGGAAAGGGGCATGGCTGGCTTGATTGACAGTTGGCAGCGACCATACAGATGAAGCGAGCAGAAGGTGGTAAACGTGGGCGGGCAGAGAGGGCCTGCCTCTCAATCCGTCTGACCAATCGCTGCTCCTATGGTTCCGTCCCCCCTCCGACGATTTTTGCGTCACTGGCTCCAAAAATCCGTCTGACCAATCGCTGCTCCTATGGCTCCGCCCCCCTCCGACGATTTTTGCGTCACTGGCTCCAAAAATCCAAGATGTCAACCAGGAAGTAGCAAAACCCTGGCTTCATTTTCTCAGTGCAGAAAACAATTGGTGACGTCACGGTAGCTACGTCCATCTTTTATACAGTCTATGATTCCAGCCCAGGATGATTTGACAACCTTCCACAGTTCCTCTGCATTTCTTGACTTTGCCTCAACAACACCATTTTTGATGTCACCCCACAAGTTTTCTATTGGATTAAGGTCTAGGGATTGGGCTAGCCACTCCATAACCTTAATTTTGTTTGTCTGGAACCAAGATGCTGCTCGCTTACTGGTGTGTTTGGGGTCGTTGTCTTGTTGAAACACCAATTTCAAGGGCATTTCCTCTTCAGCATAAGGCAACATGACATCTTTAAGTATTTTTATATAACCAAATTGATCCATGATCCCTGGTATGCGATAAATAGGCCCGACACCATAGTAAGAAAAACAGCCTCATATCATGATGCTTGCACCACCATGCTTCACGGTCTTCACCGTGTACTGTGGCTTGAATTCGGTGTTTGTTGGTCGTCTGGCAAACTGTCTGCGGCCCTTGGACCCAAAACGAATATTCTTACTTTCATCAGTCCACAAAATGTTTCTCCATTTCTCTTTAGGCCAGTCGATACGTTCTTTGGCAAATTGTATCCTCTTCAGCACATGTCTTTACAGTACTCACAGGTAACTTCAGACCATCTTTAAACTCCCTGGAGCTGATCATTGGCTGAGTCTTTGCCGTTCTGGCTATTGTTTGATCCATTCAAATGGTAGTCCTCCGTTTTCTTCCACGTTTCTGGTTTTGCTTTCCATTTCAAAGCATTGGAGATCGTCTTAGCTGAGCAGCGTATCATTTTCTGCACATCCTTATACGTTTTCCCCTCTCCAATCAACATTTTAATTAAAGCAGACTGTTCTTCTGAACAGTGTCTGGAACGACCCATCTTCCTCAGGTTTTCAGAGAGAATTGCATGTAAAACATGTGCTGGCTTCATCCTTAAACAAAGGCCACCTGAATGACACCTGTTTCTCCACATAATGAATGCCCTCACTGATTGAACTCCACACTGCTATTATTTTGAACACACCCCTTTCAATTAATTATTCAATTACACAGACTCAGGAGCATGCACATCATGAATGTTGAGTCTGTTGGTTTCTCTGTCTCTACTACACCTACTGGTGAATTATTTGCCATGTAATAATATAATTTCTACCAAAAACAGTGGCTGATCTGGTTACTCATGTTGGACTGCTATTATTTTAAACACGACTGTAAATAAAGAGACTAAAGGTGCTAACATGCACTGTTTATTTTGTGCTTCTAGGGGCTGCTGTTTGTGTTTTCCTTCTTGAGAAAAGTAGCATGGGACTATGGGCGCCTCGCTCTGGTGACGGATGCCGACAGGTAATTAGAACACACTTGTCCTCCAAGACTGGACCAGTTCAGTGCCAAGTCTTTCTGACTAACTTGTTGGGAGACATGGAAAGCAGCAACATTTTGTCTAACATGCACTGATATGTAAGCTATGGCTGAAATTTGTTTTGTTAACATAATTTTTCATACATGTAACAAATAGTCATTACACAATAATGATTAATGGTTAATATTTGGTAGGAACCACTGTCCAGAGGTGACTGTTGACACAAAACTTAAATGCTGCTAACCTAAATAACATAATAAAATATTTTTTTTACAATCTGCAATGATTGATTACTACGGTTTTAGTTTGTGGTATGTGTTAACTTTGTCACCTTTAATTTAGGAGCTGTATTCTGTGGTGAAGTGCATATTAATTCATCTTGCAACAGAGCTTTACCACACTGACATCCTGATTGAGCCTCATATGATGTTGAGCTGGTCTAATGTTGGTTAGGACAGCACTTTCTATACACACAGTTTAGCAGGTAGCAAGTCAGAAACAGTCTTAATACAAAACCAATATATGTTATTGAATGTGATTGGCGTACAGTCACAGAATATATGTTGGTCTATGAGCAGAAATTGTGACAAAAGCCTGACATCAAAGGCTGCATGTGACAATATAGCCATTGCAGCCAGTGAATGGGGCTGAGTGAATTCAGCAACCCATTGTCATAATCATTTCACAATATATACATTTAATTCCATCACTGAGCTCACATGTTTCTTAGAGCTCAAGAATACAACTGTAAACTTCACTTATTTGTTTACAAAAAATACTCCTTTAAATCTGAAATCCAAGTGATGTATTGCGTTTTGGACTGAACCCTAAATAAATCAAACAGTGGTTTGATGTGATTTTAAACAGTTTTTTAATGAATCATTAGCTTAATACTCATTTTAAAACATATAGGCGTTATGCTAAGCTAAGGCACGTTACGCTAAATATATTGGCTATTGAACACTGGCACTTCACACTTGTATCTACTTATGCGTAATAATAGCAATTTAAAATATAGAAATACGAAAATGTGACTGATAAAGTGACAAACAAGTAGTCAGAAGAACTGCTGCTGGGGTTTGAAGTAGCGTTATCACAAGACGCTTGTTTATTGTCATGGGTGCTACCAGTTTGGGACTTTGCCAGACTTTGGCTTTCTGAATACAGGGTGGGATGGTAACGCTACCTTTCAAAATGATGGATAAGGTGTGTTGTATTTTCCTGTATTTGTGGGTACAGGTTGCCTGAATAACTTGAAATAGATATAACTGCTGTTTATCCAGATCTAACTCTGTGATGGTGTTTGACAATTTCCTCATCTTGTAATGACACCAGAGTCTTTTCACGATTGCCTGTTTTTACTTTTCTAACTTGTATGTATGTTTTTTCCCCCTTGTTCCAGTACTGTTCTAAATGTAGATATATTGATTGTAAATTACTCGTCAGTTTGTTGTCTTTATTAAGGGAATTCTTTTTGTAAAACTGTTACATGCCTTATTGATTTATCTTCCCAGAACGGATTGTGTCGGTACTTTGTGTCTGCTGATGGTTCCCTCTGATTGTTAGTTGACACAGAAAAACTATGAGGTTTGGGTTTATTTTTATTTGACAGAAGCAGACAAGGATGATCTAAACAGGAAATCAGTCTCAGCAGTTTTTTCTTTTAATGACAACAATGCACTTTGACATTGTCATGCTTTGTCACTTAATCCAGGGTTTGCTCAATTTAGGATAGCAAGGCCAGATTGCTGATGAAATAAGTCTGAAATGGAGGAACTACTGTCAATACAATTATTCTCTTAGATCCATTTCCTACACCACTTCAAAGCCACTGTCTGCATCTTAAGCCCCACAGATTGGAGCTCGTATGATATGCTGCCAGATATATTAAGGAAATTTGAGACTGGTATCTCCACACTGATTGAATAATGAGACCAGTTGTGGAAGTAGCCAAAAAGATGCCTGTCAACAAGGACTGGTCCCACTGCCCCTTGTTAATTCCTGCATCATGAACTGAAACAAGAGCTGATCAAGTTAGCAAGATTCAGAGATCAGACGTTGCTCCAGACGACTTCGACTGCAAACCCTGGAAAAGTACATGACACAGTGCTCCATTACCTACTTCCCCCTGCTGCGCTTGTGTGATGTTGCAGCTACACTATTTTTGCAGCTGCATGTGAGCAGAGAGCGGGGTTGCAGCGTGATGGGAGGATGGGAGGGGGTGGCAGCATGGGACACTTTTGTAACAGACAGGAAATATAGTTTGTTGTCTCATGACTGCGCTGACTTGGGATCACTGTCTGTAAAATTCTCTTTAAAGCTTTGGAATAGTGGACGTAGCCCAACTGAGAAACTCCGACAATCAAAAATGGGTTACACATTTGATGTCTATGTTGTTACAGCTACATAGGCCGTGACACACAAAGCAAATGGACGGGGCATAAATGTATTTATATGGCTGCATAATGTATACCAGAATGAAAGGAAAACTTCATTGGTATGCTTGTGGTGTAATATGCTTCCCCAGATTTTCTCTGAAGCAGCACCCTTTCTGGCCAACAGGGTCATTTCCTCTTAACTAGGCTAAATGGCTTTGTTTTGCTTTTTTTTCTTTTTCATCAGAAGAATGGATCAACGATACAGTCGCCTGGATGATCGGGAATAGTATGTTATCTCTCCATATCCTAAACTCACTGCCTTTTTCTTCTCTCCTTTCCCCTTTCTGTAGTTAACCCGACTCATAACTCTTGTCCATTCTGCCCAGGCCGCAGTGGGTTTCAGTCTGTTTTTCACTCTTGATGGTTCTGTTTTTTTTCCCTCCTTCAGGCATTTCCCATTGCCAGGCTCCTAATTATTCTCCCTCTCCTTGTCACTCTTGTACTTCTGCTGTTGGGTGTCCCTGTCCTCTCGCTCACCGTCCTAATCAGATCTGTGTGTGCTAATCTGTGTATTGACCTCTTTAAGAAGCTCGGACTTCTTCTGTGTGAGCGCGCCGCATGAGCCACACAGACAGGATGCTTACAGGGAGAGGTAATACTTCCCTGATCTGTGGTTGTTCATAGACAGGCCCTAACATGGCGCAGCTACAGTATATCCTGTCTCCTAGAGCTGAGATGAGCTGTTCTGTCTTCTTACAGGAATGTGGGAGAGGAGCACTGACGATCTCGGCCTCAGGCTCTCTCCTCATTCCATTAGAGATTTCTTAGAGCCCCAAGTGACGTCATTCTTTCATGTAGAATTAAACACCGAACCACTGTTGGGATTCCAGCAGAGCCTGGGTTCTCTTCATATTTTTGCAGTTATGTGCAACTTGGACTGTCATGACCTCCCAGCGGAGTGCAATCAAATTTGTATATAGTAAATATTAAGGTGTTGACACTGTGTTCTGTTAAAGAGAACCCGTGGCTCTGCTGGAAAAACACCATAAATGTGCGTCTTGATCATCATTGGGCTCCTGTTGTTTCCTCTGTGAATGCTCTTTTCCGTAGAGCTTTGCCTTTTAATGTGTTATTGCAAACTTTCCTCTGACAGTGATGGTGTACTCAACCTGTTTGAAGTAGGCTCTTAACTCCTGAGGCTGCATGAAATGTGGCTGCAGAGATTGTCCCTGTGGTTTACGAGTTTACCAAACCAAATCTCTACTGGTGGCCCACAAAGACAATCTCTTCGCTTCATTTCAGGGCACGTGTTAGTCTTTGTGTGTTTTGTGTTGTGTCACCTTTTCCATACTGAAGGTAAACCCTTTGTCCTGAGACACAGAACTAACATCCTCTCATGATATATGGGGATCCTGGGTAGTTATGTAACATCATGCAAATGCTATGTGTTGTGTTTTGTGCATACAGTGTGGCCTCTGCTATGACATCGGATACACCTGAACGCTATGAGCGCCTCACCTCAGTTTCCAGCTCTGTGGACATAGAGCAGAGAGACACAGTAAGTATGCTGCTGATGTTTAATGATGAAATATGGGTTTCTTTCAACCAAGCAAAACTGTATTTTCACTTGAAAGCTGGTACAACACCTTCACCTCTGCCCTTTCTTATTTTTTAGGGCTTCTGCTCCTGGCTAACTGCTATCTTCCGCATCAAGTAAGTCAGCCACTTTTTTAAAATTCTGTTTACTTTTTCTCAGTTTTGAATGGTTCTTAACAAGGTGTCTTTGTTGCTGTGTTCTTTCTGAAGGGATGAAGAGATAAGGGACAAGTGTGGTGAGGATGCAGTGCATTACTTGTCCTTTCAGCGCCACATCATCGGCCTGCTGGTAGTGGTGGGTGTTCTCTCCGTGGGCATTATCTTGCCTGTTAACTTCTCGGGAAATCTACTAGGTGAGCTGATCGGAATTTGCTATGAGAGGAAACTTTCATTTCTTTCCATTATTATATTTTTTGGTCAGTTTTGCTGTCAATATTTGATTAGGGGATGCTGTCTGGTCACTATTAGGTTTTCTTTTTAATTGTTCTTTATTTCTTTTCATTTTTTGTGCCCCTTCTTTCCTCTGACTGCCTTCCTGTGAACAATATAAAAAAAACTTTGGAACTTTCTCTGACATGTGGAACCAAAACTAAACAGTTTTACAAAACATGTGCAGAACTGTATGAAGCACTACACCATGCTTTTATCTATTTAAAAAAAAAAAATGCCAAGAACATGTGATACACTTTTGCTAAATTTGAGAACATGTACATACAAAAAGATTAAATGGTTCAACATGGAGCCTGTGCTGTGCTCCTGCTGGCAACTATATTCTAAGTTTTATTACTTCCATATTGCTGCAGACCATATTGCTGCTAACAGACACAGCAAACTATATTCATTCATTCATGTTGGGGATATTCACTGGCTAAACTGATAGTCACTCAATTTTTTTTTTACACTGTGTGAGCTGTAAGCGCACAAAACTCACATGATGACGCACATGATGCTTCAAAACGAAAGTATGTTATGTGTTGTATATATGAAATTACGCTTACTAAATGCTCTTTTTACAGCTCTAACAATTTAAGCCATGTTCCACATTCCCAGCTGTATTACGTGCGGTGCAGTACAGGGGCAGCCTTTCAAACAAGTGATTGTCTTGCTTCTTTTATTTTTTTTTCTACAGAAAACAATGCCTATAGTTTTGGGCGAACCACTATAGCAAATCTGGATGCAGAGTGAGTAACTCCTTTTCTTAGCATGAAGTGTACTTTGAAATATTATGTTGAGTCTTTACTTTCTAACACTAACTTTTTTACTCTTTAATACCCAAGTAATACACTACTGTGGCTGCACACCACCTTTGCATTCCTCTACCTGTTACTGACGGTGTACAGCATGAGACGGCACACGTCCAAGATGCACTACAAGGAAGATGATCTGGTGGGTGGCACAGTTTCAGAAAAATGGCTGTTTAAATACGCTTTTTTTAGGCACACAGGTCTGTATGTCGTCGGTAATTACTCCTTTCTCTCCTCTCATTTCCATGTAGGTGAAACGCACTTTATTTGTGAATGGAATCTCCAAATACGCAGAGGAGACAGAGATAAAGCAACACTTTGAGTAAGCATTCCCCCGACTCTTTTTCAGGGATGTTCTAGCTCCACAGTTACTATCTCACAATGCTTAAATCTGTCTGCTTTTACAAATGCTACGCTGCTCTGTTGACATGGCAGTAGGCTGTTCAGTAACTGTATTAAGGTATATGAGAACCATGCTTTTCCTTGTTAAAACATCTGTCTTGCCCTGGTCCTTATGGTTGGGATCAGACAATGGCAGGACTATATGTGTAATTGTCTGTAATAGAAGCCAGATGAACAGAATTAAGCAAGTCATGTGTCAAGATGGTCTTGGACTAAGGAGGGGGTGTCTGCGTCAACTCCTACTTGAACAAATAGTATTAACCAAAATTCTATATTTGCCCCCTGCTCTACAAAAACGCCTTCACACTTAAGAAAAGACAATTTCCCTTGTGGGATCAATGAAGTATAATAAAATAAAATAAAGAAAATCCCAATATAATAGAAAAAGGAAAAGCATTCTGCTGTAAATACATTTTTGCTGCTGTTGTTGGGAAATTTTAAGCAGGTGTGAATTTCTGCTTTTAGTAAACTTGTTTCATTCTTTCCCTCCTTGTCCTTCTTTCATAGGCAGGCATATGAAAACTGCAGTGTACTGGAAGCTCGTATCTGTTACAACGTAGCCAGGCTGATGTATCTCAACTCTGAAAGGTAACAGTGTTTTAACTTCTACAAGTGTGTACATTTGCCCAGTTGTAGCACTTTGGGAAATACCTGATTGGCTCCAAGTGGACCTTTTCCCATCTGACACACGTGATGTTTTGTATGCAGGAAGAAGACAGAGCGCAGCAAGAAGTTCTTTCTTGACCTGCAGGCAAAGGAGCATGTTCCCACCATGATCAACCCAAAGCCCTGTGGACACCTTTGCTGTTGCATCATTAAAGGCTGTGAACAGGTCAGAGTGCTATATTGCAACCTAATGTCAGAACAATACGCTCGTCTACAAGCTTCATATTTAAAGCATTTTGAGGAGTAGATAAGGAAAGACGGATTGATTTTAAGTTGTTGTGGGGAAGCAGGAAAAACATGCATTGCAAGCAATGTATAATGCCTTTAAGTACTACTGTCATTAGCCTCCAAAACCATATATTTTTGCATCATGAGTAAATTACATCTAAACACAATTTTGCCTTTTGTGGCCTGCATTTTTGTTTTTTAGTCACATTTATGGCTTTGACTGTAAAAGTTAATTCAGTTTTTTAAAATGACTGAGACTGAACAATGCCAGCTGTTAGTTTATATTTAGGAGTAAGGTCATGTGCCATCGTAAATGGTTGCATGAGGAAAATAAATTAGTGAAAATACAGTCGCTTCATAATTGGAAAATTTTTAGAAGTCCTTCGATTTATCCAATTTGGCCATAACTATAGCCGTGTCGTGTTGTGTTGTGTGTGTGTGTGTGTCTGTGTTGTTTTTTTTTTTGTTTTTTTTTACTTGATAGGATTTTATTTGGTTTATTTCAGTGCAACCATCTAAAGAAAACCACAAATTTCAACAGTAACATCACAGTAACATCTGAAATAGCATATTTACAGTCTTTGTCACATAAATATAGGTTAATTCATCTAGAAATGCTAAAATACTAAAAGTCTTGTTCACAATTGATATGTGGGTTTCACATGATCTAACTTGAGATCTACTCAGTTTTCTAGCTAGCCTGGTATGCCAAACTTAATAATGATAACTAAATGTAATAAATGCTTGACAGTGATTAAGTAATCCCACAAAAAAACAGTAACGTAAAGACGTCACAGAGTCTGACAAGTTTTTGTTTTCTTTGTTCTCAATAGGAAGAAGCTGTAAGCTACTATACCAAGCTGGAGGCACAATTAAAAGATGACTACAGGAAGGAGAAGGAGAAGGTTAACAGGAAACCTTTAGGGATGGCCTTCGTCACCTTCCAGAATGAGTCCATGACTGCCACGTATGTACATTTACACATGATAAAATCAGTCAACATGTGTCTATGAGATTGTTTATGGACTGACAAATTCCATTGATCTGTACCCTCTTGTAATATCTGTGCTTTGTTTGAATGGATGTCTGTTGCCAGAATTTTAAAGGACTTCAATGCTTGCAAGTGTCAGGGCTGTCACTGTCGGCGCGAGCCCAAGAGCTCTCAGTTCAGCCCCAAGCTGCACACACAGAACTGGACTGTCAGCTACGCCCCTGATCCACAAAATGTTTACTGGTAAGAACACATTCAAGTCACCTATTTAAAACAATGGTTACATTTTGACAGAGTGAAAGTGCTAATGTCATACTTATGCTCCATTCCATCTTGAAAACTAAAATTTCACTGCAGATGATATATTAGTTTTTGAGCTGCAGTATCAGCTTACTGGCCAGCTGCGTCCAGAACTGCGGGTCGTCACACTGTGTCCATCTAACCGCTACATAACCTTTATCCCACAGGGAGCATCTGTCAGTGGGAGGATTCTCCTGGTGGCTCCGCTGCTTGATCATCAACTTAGTCCTCTTCCTCCTCCTCTTCTTCCTCACGACCCCGGCCATCATCATCTCCACCATGGACAAGTTCAATGTTACCAAGCCAGTGGAGTACCTAAATGTGAGTCAGGGAGGGTAGATAAGAATCTGCTCTTGTCAGTATCATTAATGACACAGTAAGATGGCAAGAGAGCGGAGACAGAATACATTTTAACAGCATTCCCAAGCTATCAAAATGTGTGTGCGTGCTGATGTAGAGTACACAGGATGTCACCAGTGTCTTTCCACAAACACATCCATGTCTCTCTGCTTTCCAGAATCCAATCATCACCCAGTTCTTCCCCACCCTCCTTCTGTGGTCATTCTCTGCCTTACTTCCTACTATTGTCTACTACTCTGCCTTCTTCGAAGCCCACTGGACCCGGTACGGTTTACTTTCCTGTCGTCAGTCGTATTGTTGTTGTTGTTCTCATTTGAAGCTCAAGAGGTTTTAATGTGTTCCATTTTATAATATGTGTTAATATTCCATTTGGTCATGCAGGTCAGGAGAGAACAGGACCACAATGCATAAATGCTACACATTCTTGATCTTCATGGTCCTGTTGCTGCCCTCCCTAGGACTCAGCAGGTATTGCATGTTTTTGTGAAGTGAACACAGTAATACAATGAAATGTAAAGCTCAAACATAAATATTTTAGCTGATTTCTTTTCTCACATTTTTTGCAGTTTGGATGTTTTCTTCCGCTGGCTTTTTGACAAAAGATTCTTGGCAGATGCTAAAGTGAGATTCGAGTAAGTAGCGTAATTTAATGGTTATTTTAATATATCACTGTAGGACTTAGAACAAAGCAGAACAAGATGCAATGTTTGTGTCGTAAATATGCAACATAAATGATAAATAACAAATTGTTTAGTACTTTAACTAGTTCAAATGTATTTAGATAAATATTTTTTTAACACAGATCTCAAGCATATATTAATATCCCAAACAAGGTCTCATATAACTAAATTAACATGAATTAAATTGACTTTTGCAATGTTGGATTTTCAAAGTTTTGTGAGTTTGACTTCAGTCTTTAGTGATACTGACCATTGTCTTTGCTCTATAGGTGTGTTTTCCTTCCTGACAATGGAGCCTTCTTTGTGAACTATGTCATTGCATCTGCATTCATTGGTAATGCCATGGACCTGTTGAGGATCCCTGGTTTACTGATGTACATGATCCGGCTCTGCCTGGCTCGCTCTGCAGCCGAACGGAGGAACGTCAAAAGGGTTAGTGTGGCCCCCGCTTAACCCCATGTGAAGAATATTCATTTGATACTTAATGACTCGGTATAATCAGTTTGTTACATGGGCTTCTATCTTGTAAATAAATGAGGAATTCATTGTTTCAGTGACCACAGGAGTGTACATACAATAAACCATGTTCATGCTGCTTTAATTTAAGTTGGAAAGATTTTTGCTAAGTTCCATATTCTTGGTAGTTTGGAGTAGATCAGTAAATAGATGGAAATGGTGTTCATGACAGCTTTAATACTAAAATATTCATTCAAGTAATATATTAAATTACAGCATCAAGCAGTTGCTGTCTCATGTCGGATGTCACAATTTGCATCTTTTCTCTGGTTCATTATCGTAACTGTCTGTTCTGCCTTTGCTTTGTCTTGGGTCTGCGCTGTCTGTCCAGTGTGTGGTAGGAATGTCCAATAATGGAAATTACACAATCTGACCACTTTGTGTGGGCTTGACTTAATTTAAAGACATCACTTTGGCCTCTGGTTACTTGTCGCTGGCACTTAACAGTATTTAGGTGTGTAGCTACATAGAGTTTTTCAAAACAAAGCAAAAAAAAAAGCAGGAGGGCTGAGATGAGGCACATTGGTTTTGTTTCTATAACAACAATATCTTGACAACCGATCACCACTCTATCTGTAGTTAGAACAGACTAGCATCAATCCTCGTTGTGATAATTACTGTCTGACATATGATACAGCTCTGGATTGATAGACACGACCACAAGCTTCTCATCCATTTTCTCAGACACAAGCACCTCCTGAAAGGGTTCAGAGATTTTTCGCTAGACGGCAAAACGCTCTTAACAAATACATTGGGTGCATTGTTTTTTCTTTGCGTGGCTGCTTGTGGCCGCATTCACTCTCTTCTCACTGGGAACATTAAAAAAATAAATAAAAGACACACTATGTGAACACTTAGCCTTTATTACATTTGATAGGTAATCAACTAATCAAAGAAAGAATATACTGCATGACAGTTATATGATTTGTTATGTTGTGTCTCTGCAGCACCAGGCCTATGAGTTCCAGTTCGGTGCAGCTTATGCCTGGATGATGTGTGTCTTCACAGTGGTTATGACATACAGCATCACCTGCCCAATTATTGTCCCATTTGGTGAGTTCTGCAGTTTAATAGCCCGGCTGGGCTATTGCTGTTTCACATCAAGATAGTATGCTTATTAGATGACTGCAGGAGACACATGCAGAAGGCAAGCAGCATACAGTGCTTCTGCTCTTCATACAGAAGCTTATCAACAGGCCTAATTGGATTAGTTCCACTGACTGTCTTGTCTGTCTTCTACAGGACTGATGTACATGCTGCTGAAACACTTAGCAGACAGGTACAACATGTACTATGCCTATTTGCCATCCAAACTGGACAAGAAGATCCATTCAGGAGCTGTCAACCAAGTGGTGGCTGCTCCGATTCTCTGCCTCTTTTGGCTTCTGTTCTTCTCCACTGTTCGCTCGGGTAAGAAGACAGCTCCCTCTGCAGGCCGCTGTTGTCCTTACACATGCTCAGATTTGTTTATAGTGTGTCTGCTACTTCTCTCTGAAATATGTTGACGTACAAGTTCCTGTTAAACAAATATCCCTCTGCTTTCTTCCCCCCCCAGGGTTTTCAGCTGCCACATCCATGTTTACATTTGTGGTTTTGATCATCACTATTATCATTTGCCTCTCTCACGTCTGCTTTGGACATTTTAAATATCTCAGCGCACACAACTACAAGGTACAAACATAGTCACCTTATCTGCAAATTACTGAGTTTTGTTTTGTTTTTTTAAATTCTCCATGCCAGTGTTTTAGACCAGCATTATATTCTACTTCTTATGTTAAATATGTGTTTTCTGTCCCAGATCGACTCCCAAGAGGTGGACGGAATAGAAAATGGACGTCCAGTGTGCGTTTCTGCCGCCAATAAGGCAGCGGTATGTATTCAGCCATTTTTATTTATTATCAGTATTGCCTCAGACTAAAGAGGTTAAATGTGGATGATTGGGAATGCTTTCCCTGGAGCAGTCTGTAGAACACATACCACGAAATTTGCATGCAGTTCTAACTCAGTAGAAGAATAGGCCTTTTGATACGTTGAGATCTCAGAAATTGCAGTTGCAAGTCTCAGCAGCATGTTCCTGTCTAATAGTTACATAAGATGCAAAATGTGAAAATTTGAAGTTACATCTGCAACCTTCACCATATCTCGCGAATTCACTTGGCATTGGATTTGTGCCAGTATTTTAGAAAAACAGTTCAGATTTAATTTTCTTAGCTGCAAGAATATTTTGTAAAGAAGATCTTGTTTTTATGATATAGGAAAATGCGTTGCTTTGTTTATAGTGGCAGTAAATTAGTTTGTTTTTACTCAGCAGTGATAATAGTCTTGGTCTCAGAATTATGTTTACTTGGTTGAAAAAAAAATCCTTTTAAAGTTAAAAGTAAACTGAATCTACACAAATTAGTTTTATTGTTAAAAAAAAATCTGCTTTAAAGCAAACTGTTCTTCACTGTAAAAGAAGCTTCCTCACTTCTATGAAAGAATAATGCTATCTTTTCACTTCACAATAACAGCAAAAACCAAGACAAGATGTGTACATGAAGCAATATCAATAAATGTTAGATACCTGAAAAAGGAACTAGCAAAACTGCAGACCATGATAGATCACATAGCTTTTTTTCCAAAGAGGAGCCTTTTTAAAACTTAACATATTACAGATATCAGACTTTAATATTCTATTTCATTTCATATTCTCCCCTACAGCAAATGTACATTGCTCAGGTACTTCAAGATCCAAATTCGGAAGAGGGTGGGTCAGGCAGTGGCGAGGACGATGGCCAGGGGTCCTCGCAGGACGAGGAAATAATCAATGTCGAAAATGGCCTGAATGAGGACTTCCAGTCTGGTGAGGACAGCCTCATTGATAATGAAGTTCGGCACTGATACTGTCTGGAACAGAAAAAAAAAACTACGTTTAACCTGAGGAGTGCACTGAATATGTGAATTAAGTGAGGAACTGAACCAACAGTTCTCCAAAGCATCTCAACCTCCATCGAGGGACTTTACACTAACATAAGCACACTGTCTACTAAGGATCTAATGGATTGTCGCTCAAGGACTCTTGCATTCCCTTCATTTGGTCTCACCCTACAGCATCTTCTGTGTACCTGCAGAGGGAATCTACTCTGACAATGCAAGGGCAACAACATCCATCTGCCCCAACATAGCTGAGGCACCTCCCAAATCACTACACATGGACCAATGACAGAAGACACTAATGCACAAATGAAGATTTTTATGCCTTGTCTTGTAAGGGGAATGATGTTCTGTCTGTATTTCCTTAACATTATTGCACTTGAATAAGAAGACGTGTAAGCTCAAGTTCCAGAGAGGTACTGCAGTACGGCATGCAAGTTCAAAGGGTGGAGGCATTTTCCCATGATCCTTTGCCAGTAACTCTAATCGTCTGCACTAGATGCTTCCCCTGAATAGGTAGCATATGAGAGAGGAGTTTCTGTGCCAGCAGATAGCTTGGTCTGTGCAGATGTGATGGTCTCAAATGGTTCTTCCAATTCCATAGAAGCCTTTAAAAAAATTAAAATAAAAAAAGCCTGGAAAAAAAAATTGCTACTAACACTCCTGGAAGCTTTGACACTGTACAGCTACAAATCTGGATTTGTAAAATAGCCTTTTTTGACATGGTATTTATTTGTAGGCATGGAAGTTTAAATGCTCTCCAGCTTGATAAACCCCTAGACTGTGGGAGATGGTAATTCGTATCTTGGCACACTACACTGATAATGATCTTACTAGCATTCAGTCTCTGAGCCTTTGTTGGGACTGCTGTTGGACTGCTGCTACTGATGCTGCCCCCACAAGGGGAAAATCCTTGCACAGCTGCTGCAGGAGGACCTGAGGCGGAGGGCCTGTGGATCCTTTTGTGTTGCTCAGAGGAAGGAGAGAAAGGCCTTTTTTGGTTTTCCTGGGTCAGTTTCAGATGACACTCATTGTGACTGGTTCTTTATCTGTTGTCCTCATTTATATCTTTTTGTTAATATGTTTACGTCTGTATGTAGAGATTTTGAAATTAGCATTCAGTTTAGGTGGCTACTGATAGTTTTATGAATTCACGTAATTATTATCTTATCACTCAGACATCTGTCAGGCCCTCTTCGATGTTATGTAGACATGTCACCATGTAGGTAGCATACTGTTCCACTGGTCATCGAGAATTGTTACAGTTTCCTATTTGCCTCCGCGGCGAGTTGTAGATTGTTTTAACTCAAATTGAGCAATTTTGGCGATAGCGTATTATATCATGGGCAAGAGAGTTAAGCAGCTTCAGTGGATGAGGTCTAGATCTATTTGTCGCAATGCTCGTCTTCAGCATGAAAGGAAAATCTATCAATTCTGTTGCTTCTTGAGTTGTTTGGATGTAATTAAGTTTAACCCCCAAAATTGTACATTCCACATGCAGATCCAGCATTGTAAGGCATCCGCAGTCATGTACTGAAACTCACACTCTTGATCATGAAACGTGCAGATTAAATGTTTACCATATTCCAGATCTGCCTCAGCCATTTGAAGCAGCTTTTTCTTTGACACGAACATCTGCTCTAACCATACAAACACCAAGTAACGAATAATAATGTGAAATGCACACAGTTCTGACCTTACTCAGGATTTACTCTATCTAGCTTCTCAGTTTTTTTTTTTTACCATTTTTTGTTCTTCCTTAGTCAGGACGACACTATAAGCTGCCCCATTAAGCATAAAAAAAAGGATTTTTGGTAAAGCAAGGCAAAGTACCACTACTGTCTGTCTATGGACCAATCGTTACTGTTGGACCGTAATAAGAAAATGAGTTACCCAGCTGCTTGGAGAACCAATGTGGGAAGTGTACACTAATCTTGCTTTCACTTGTATGATTGACGGAGAAGGGCTGCCCGCCGCAGGTGTGATGACAACAATGGTGAACCTGAACCGTTTTCATACTTTGTCCATCGGTATATTAGCACCGCATACGAGTATAGCATTATGGTACAAACCAGAGAATTGTTTGACACCATTGAGTCTGGTGCTCTTCTAGTCATGATAAGGTGATTTTATTTTTTATACCTCTTCATTTTTATACCTCTGAGATGTCTTGAAATCTCTGAATGTGTCCTGTAAAGATAACATACTGTCCAGCCCTGAGGGAGATCCTTTCAAATCTCAGCTTGTCTAACAGCTTCTTCAGTTCTTAAGCTCTGAATGTAGATTAACTCCACGACTTTTAAGATAAAAGTGGCCTAAGTAACAAGTGTGACGGCTGTATTTGAACAGCTTCAAAGTGACGGTTCACTTGCGAAGCCGGAAAATTGAAAGTTTTATACTGTAACGAAACATACTGTTGTCCAGTCCAATGTCATGGTATTTCATTTGATTATAGATCTACACTTGTCAGTCTCTTGGTTGCAATGATTTCTAGTAGTCTTTTGCTAATTCCAAGTCTCGGTGATGATTTTTGTTTTTATTTTAGATTATCTTCATAAGATCTATGTAGACAACCAGACTCACTGGAAATAAACGGATTGTTTTTGTAAACTGCCAAGCTCTAATAGATGTTTTCAGCTTGTTTCTACCATGTATAGAGACTGGGTAGTAAAGCGTCTCTGCGTCTCAAAACTGTGCACAGTTAGAATGTGTTTTTGTGTGCTTTGCCTTTTCTAGGTTTAGATTTTTCTAGATAGGAAAGTAACAATAGCAGTTCTCAGCAGTTGACCGTCTCATTGTATCATTCTTTCCAAAGGGCCGTCTGTATAACAGATATATACTGTTATTATCAGTACTTCCCCTGAGCTCTTTCAACAATAAACCTGTATTTGATCAAGTTTGCTGTCAGTGAAGGTTTCTGTTTAATAACTAGCACCTGTTGCTTCCTTTTCCTTTTCCTATCCTATTTAATACATTCTATCTGCTAACCTGTTGTCCTGTATGTATGCGGTGTCACTAACGCCGTTCAGTTACAGTTGACAAACTGTGTGCATCACGTATATGCGTTCATTTAGTGATGCAGAAAATGCAGAAATGCATTTTTACGCTTGTCCTAATCAATAGACATATTACTTTACACAATAATGATTAATACAGAGGATGGCTTTATCAATCCTTACTGATGACGCCAATCCTCTACGAGGTGAATTTCAGCTTCTTCCCTCTGGACAGAGGTTTTTAGTGTCAAGGTGCAGGACAAAGCCTTATAAAAACAGCTTTGTTCCTGTTGCTGTCACTGAGCTCAATAAAAAAGTAGTGACATTTGAAATGAAATGAAAAGAAAAATACTTTATTTATCCCAGAAGGGAAATTCAATCTTGTAAAAGCTAAAAAACTTTTTTTTTTTTAAATCAATATAACATATATTTTATACAACAATAATAATAATCATTCAGTCAGTTATCAATCATTTGCATTTTATTTTATTTTGTTCTACTTGTTTTATTTCTGTATCTATCATCGTGACTTTTAAATAAAACTTTATGTTCTTATCACGGTTTTTATCCCATAGATTGCTTTTATTTCTCTAAGATTTTTATTTTTTTTTGTCTTGATCTTATTTATTTTATCTTTTTACTTCCTTGCTGTTATATTGATGAATGACAGAAAACTGAGCACTTTCTGTCTCTTGTATTTTTTTTTCTAGTCACTCGATCAAGTACCTGCCTGTCAGGTTCAATGTGTATTTTCTTAAGAACTGCCAAATGGTATTATTTATTTTCTGAAAAACAAATCTACCCATGAGCATTAATGAAGTAACCTTGAACCTTGAACCTTACCAGCATATGCAGACAAAACGCCATCGGTCCAAGACTCAAATAAAGCAACAAACCTGAGTTGAGAGAGAAACTTGATAACCACCGTGGTGATAACCACCGTGGTGATACCCATTACCTGGGCTTTTAGGTTTCATCAAGCCAAGTAATTAAAAAAAAAAGCCTGGCTGTGTCAAATTTGCTTTGTGTACAGCCTTCAGGGCTGTGTTCAGACAGAATCTGACGAAATTTCACAAAATGTGTACTGAACCAAAATCGCTGACACCACCTTTAAGTCAATCATATATCATTAGTGAACGAACACATTTATTTCTCTCACACATCAAAAGTTTCATTAAAAAAACAATAAAATGTACACTATTAAGAAGTTTTGCGGCTGCAGCTGTATTCAATCTGGCATGACCTTCAGCTTATGGTAGTAATTTTTATTGTATGTTGCTGTTTATAACACTTCTACACTTGTGCTTTAGTGATGCAGCATTTAAGCACTTACAATTATACTGTAATTGTGGCAGCCGTGACCACTTTTTGGCCTGTAACTTAAGCATCATTCCAAAACCACACTTAGTGATAATTCCACATAGATTTTATTTTATGTACTATATCAGAGGTATGGAAAACAAATAACATATTTAACCTATACAACAGTTTGTCGTGTCGCATGTCAGTCACGCTGCAACTGCCAGTAAACTTCACACACAGCTATGAGCTCCCATTTTGTGCATTGTGAGATAATGTGTCTATAAAAAGCCCACGTGCCATATTTGGTGTTCATGCAGTCTTTTCTGTTTTGACCACCTCATACTCCAAACCTGCTCAGAAATAGTGTGGTACGCAGTTGTGGAGTCCAACTACTTATGCTTACTTAAGTACTGTACTTAAATACTAATTTTACATTTTACTTGTGTCTATTCAAGGCACTTTCCACGTGTACTCCACTACACCTCAGAGGGAAATCCTGCACTTTTTAATTCACTCCATTTGTCTGACTGTCGCAGTCACTTTACAAATTTACATACAACATATACATTACATATAGAGAATGGATTTAAAAATACATATGTGGTGTTTTGTTATAAACTAAACTACCCAGATGTTTAAGCAGTTCCAGCTGTGCTGATTAGCCAGTTTATCATATGTTGTGACATAAAAGCGGCAACTATTTTGACATTTAGAGCTAAGTGAAATGAGCTCCACCTCCACCAGCGACAACAGTAACATCCTGCTTCAAAATCATGTTTGAGTGATTATATGTAATATAATCAAATAGTAATATTTATATAATTGATATTACTATATTATTACTATATAGTAATTGTAATGAAACAGTCATCAGGAATATTTTTGTAAATTGTAAAGTAAGGATATTTTCCTGATTATGCTTTTACTTAAGTTGTAAGTTACTTAACATTACCAAAGCAGGACCAGAGTATTTTTTTACACTGTGGTTTTAGTACTTTTAGTTAAGAAAGGGATGTGAATACTTGCTCCCCTACTGGTGGCAGGAATTTGACACAAACCTCACTTGCAACCCCTTATTTCTCGTTGAGACTTGATCTTTACTTTTCATAGCCTAAAAGATTTAAATTACACATTAATGATTATTTTTTACCTGGAAGAAAGTAGAAGAAACAAGCTTTTCTGTTTATAGTTTTTATACTGTAAGTGTTGGGGGGTCATTTGGGGGTCCTGGACACGTTTGGGTTTGGTTTGGGAGCCACTGACTTACAAAATACATTCCATCCATGTGTTTGAACTGCAGCAGGCTGTGTTTTTCTGAAGCCTGGAGGTGGGTGACTGAAGGGCCAGGGGTGCAGTTCTCGGTGTCGGACACTGGGTGCTGCTTGGGAGGGAAGTGCTGCCGCTGCTGCGGTGCAAAAGAAGGAGGGAGACGGAGGTGCGACGTGGAAAGGCAGAGCGGCTCTCAGGTCCTCTGAGTGGTGTGAAACAAATGAAATCCAGCGACACAATGAGAGCACACGGTCAACTTTCAGTCGGATCCGACACTGAAAGGAAGCATCTCAGCAAACCGGAGCTCCACATGTGTTAGGGAGAGAGTCGTCGCCATGGACGGAGGCTTGAGTGTTACTTTTATATCTGTTGCGATGTTTGTAGGTTCCTTTCTGCTTGGATTCATCCCACTGTTGTTCAAACTCTCTGAGGTAAGTGTTTTTAATTATTTTTATTTCTAACTCTCCTCATGAGGTCGGCAGGCAGATTTAGAAGATCTTGGCTGCCGCAGTGACTGAATTATGATACCAAAGTATTTCCAGCTGCAGTTTGTCTTTATCATTACAGTGATGTTGGCAGATAATAGTTCAGGACTTCTTATGAATGAGCCTCAGGCAGCCTTGTTGGCTTGTTATCTGACAAATAAATCAGTGTGGGAAAGAGAATCCCATTCATCAGCTGAAATCACGTGTCGATCCCCAGAAAAGCCTGCAGTTTGTCTCCATCCTGGGTGCAGGTCTGCTGTGTGGGACAGCACTTGCCATCACCATCCCGGAGGGGGTGGGCTTACTGGAGGAGTCATGGAGAGGTAAGCAGGGGAGAGAAGCTTCAAATGGGTACATGAAAATGAACCAGAATCATAAAAAATTGAACCTAAATCATGAAAAATGAACCAGTGTCATTAAAATGAACCTGAATCATGACCCTGTTTTTGTCTGCATGGCCTCTTACTTTGGTTGCCTTGACAACACATGCACTCCACACCATCCTCATCCACCAAATTTGCACAAGCGTTTGATTGGAACCTCTTCAGCTGATTGATAATGTGTGTGGGGATGAAAGCAAGGCTCAGTGGTTCAAATGTGTGCTGTTGTCTTTTATGTGGGTTTGATCAAAAGCTGCTCCTGTCCTTCATCTTCCCTCTACAGCATCCTCCTCCTCCTACTCTGATGAGCTGTCCAGTCTGAATGCCAGTGAAAAAAGCACATCTGCAGAGAGAGGCCTTCCACCTCGGTTCTTTATTGGGGTGGCTTTAACTTTGGGCTTCACCTTCATGTTTGTTGTGGATCAGATCGGAAGCTACTTTTTCATGCACGGTAAGTGAACAGAACTCTCACACCAGCTTCATTTTCCAGAATGTCATGTGTTTGTCAGTCATCTCAACATGCGCATTGTGTAATTTCAGACCAAAGGTCTCGTTTGCCCAACAGTGTCCACATCACTGCCACGCTGGGGCTGGTTATACATGCTGCAGGTATGTAAATGCAGTACAACAGTTTCAACCTGTATTTGCTTGAGGTACATAAGACACTTTAAGGAATTCCTGGACGTAAGCATGGAAAATTCCCAACATAACACTGCAGTTGTTCTTGCCTTCATGTGACTCGGCATGTGATTCTTTCAGTGGTGGAGTCTTTCATGTTTCAAATGACTTCCTTTTTTTGTGAGTCTGTAGCATAGTCTGGAGGCTTTAACTTTAAAGTTATTGTCTCACATGGGAAATTTAGCATGACAAAAATCACACTAGAACTATACATCAGTTTAAGCTCCTCTCTAATTGGTCCTTTATGCCTTGTGGTCATAATTTCCAATTTCCATATACACTTCTTAGATACCCTTATATCACCATCAAAACTGAAGCAGTTATTGGTGTTTTGTTCCCATTGTGTCATTTATATGTACAGATAGAGACACATGTAGTTACTTCAAATTTAAGGGGATTTCCTTTCTTGCAAAATTTTATTTATTCTTATATTTCAGGAGCTTTCTGGCATTCTCCAAACTTGTGGTGAAGTGGAGAATGTTAATGTACTGTTGAAGACTGCCAAAACATTCACTTTAATGCAAACATCCATTCAAAAAATAGATTGTCGTGACCATTCATGAAGTTTCTGTTTCCATACAGCTGATGGATTTGCTCTGGGTGCTGCTGTGGCCACAGATCAAGTGACAGTGCAAGTCATTGTATTTTTTGCTGTGATTCTACACAAGGTAAGAAAAAAATTCTGTAATCTACAGTTGTGAAGATCACCAATAGAGCTGATGATGATGATGTCTTGTTTGTCTTGTAGGCGCCTGCCGCATTCGGTTTGGTCTCCTTTCTGATGCATGCAGGCCTTGAGAAGAAGTACATTCAGGGACATTTACTGGCCTTTTCAGCAGCAGCACCTATATTTGCTATCACCACTTACTTCATATTACATGCAGTAAGAAAGCAAACCTGAGCTATGTTGTGTCTGTCTGAAAGAAGAAGCATAACACTCCAGTAATTGCACAGTTAATGGCGCTGTATTGCTTGACTTGATGTTTGTTCTGTCCGCAGTCTGGCAGCTCATCTCAGAATCAGCTCAGCACAACAGGTGTGGGAATGCTCTTCTCAGCTGGGACGTTCCTCTATGTGGCCACAGTGCACGTTCTCCCTGAGGTCAGCAGCAGCAGGACAGGTCAACCGACGTCTGACCTGCAGCAGCACAGAGGTCAACCGTCCTCTGACCTGCAGCAGCACAGTGGAGCTGAGACCCACCAGCAGCGACACCTGGGGCTGCTGGAGAGCCTCACTCTCATCCTGGGTGTGGGGCTTCCTATGGTGCTGGCTCTTGGGCTGCAGGATGATTGAGAAGGGAACATTGGGACAATTAGGTTTAGTGCAAAAGGGCATAGTGCAACCAGGTCTGAATGGAAAACTCTGAGCGCCTGTCTAATAATACACTGTACTGTATACCACAATGACTAGGAGACAATGTTCCTTGGTAGAGTTTCACCTTATTGTGTTCTGATTTCAGTGAAACCTGCCTTTTGAGTCCAGTGGTATTGTTTGTTTCCAGTACTAGTTCTCGGTGTACTGAATTTCAGCTCCAAGAAAACAAAAAGAGTGTCATTTGTTGTCAAGGCACCCTGAGGACATGCCATGTTTAGAGGGGAAAATCCCAGAAACTGAGCAGATTTACAGGAACAACCAAATAATTTGATGTTATTCACACCAGATGTTCAGCTTGTTCATGTGCAATAGCACAAATTACCAAGATGTGAAAATTTTGTGCGACTGTAGAATTACTTTTATAGCTGTGATGCTAAGAGTTGTTTTTTCTTTTTTTTCAGAATGAGTGATAAAGGGGTTGTGGGTTTTTAATGTAACATCTTCAAGTACACGTAGTAGGTGGAGTGCCTCCACATCTGTTATTGTGCCTATAAAGTGTTCATCCCCCTTGGAAGATTTCCTTGTTTATTGCTTTTTAACATTGAATCATGGTCAATTGAATTAGGCCTTTTGAACAAGAATTTACCAAAATTGATTTATTTTTTTTTTTAATATCGAAGTGAAAACAGATTTATACAAAGTAATGTCAGTTAATTAAAAATCTAAAATACCCTTCTACACTGTGAAGCACGGTGGTGGCAGCATCATGATGCTGGGATGCTTCTTAGTAACAGACCCTGAAATACTTGTAAAAATAGAAGGTAAAATGAATGCGGTAAAGTATAGGGACATCCTGAAGGAAAACCATATAGAATCTGCTAGACAACCCTAATTTTGAAGATTTGTTTGGCAGCAAGACAATGACCTGAATTGTACAGCCAAAACTACACAGAAATGGTTCAAAGACAACAAGGTGAATTTTGCTGAGTGGCTGAGACAGAGCCCAGACCTCAATCCAAGTGAGAGTTTGTGGCTGGACTTTGAGCTGTTCACACATGACCCCGGTGCAATCTGACAGAGCTTGAGAATTTTTTTTATAGAGGAAAATTATAGTGTCCAAATTTACAAGGCTGTTTGAGACCAAAGACTAGAAGCTGTAATTGCAGCCAAACGTGCATTTACTCAATGTGGACTTGAGGGGGAGTGAATACTTGTGGAATCACTTATTTTACATTTTTAATATGTGACTTTACTTTTTTCTTTGACATAAAAGGGTCTTTTTTTTGTAAATTATTCGGGGGAAAAAAGCCAAATCATATTGACAATAATTCAATGTCGAAAAGCATAAAAAGGGACAACTTCCAAGGGTGTGAATACTTTTTATGGGCCCTGTAAAAGAAGGAAGCAGGCAGCTGGCGTAAGGTTTTTCTCATATCTGGTGATCAAGTGTGTACTTTCTGAGTTTCTACCAGTGATACTTTAAGAACCAGGATCATCTAGCTTTTCTTCATCTAAATTACCTTCCCTCTTAGTACACGCAGAAGATGAAATAAATGTAATAGAAACATACTTGTGTTTTAATGGCCTGTTTGATTGCCTCATGTCTTGCTGGTGGTAAACTATCAGATGCTAATTCATTTTTAGTGGCCATATTGTCGTGTAGCACCTGCCTTTTATTGGCTACACTGGAGAGTTGAACATCAGTGTGTCAAGGAGAAGCATGTGGCCAGTGTTAAATACACATATGGGAAGAAAATGTCAACACTAAGACACTTCAAAAGTATGATTTATTTGTTAAGCTGTAATAAAACATTACAAATGCAATAAAGTTATAATAAAATAACAGACATTTTAGGAAATGCACAAAATATACACATATAATGGATTTTTAAAAATATGCTATACACACCACTAATGGCTAAATTAAGCATTTCTGGTGGGAGTGCACTGGAAGTAATCCTGCGCAGTTTAATGAAAAGTGGTTCTGTTTTAATCTTGCGCCGAAAGATTTTGCTTAACTTTGGTGACATCTGGTGATTTAAGAGACTGGCACTAGTAGGACTAAAAAATACAACGCAGTAGCTAGCTGATCATTAACTACTTGTCTGGCCTCTTGTGCTCTCACAGCTCATCCATAGCGCTGAAGTTTGACTCATCTTCAACCTCTAAATGATCACCTCCCTTCTTATTTGCACGTCCTGCTGCCGGCTAATGGTTGCGGTATTGGCCTTCAAGCACCTGATGGCTGCAGACGACAGTTTAACCCTTCGCTGTCTGCAACTTTCTGCAGGCTAAAAACTCAACTCTGTCCCCTGAATGCCTGTTCGTCTTCCATCTAACATATAATATCTCATTGGTTGAATGTGGGTGTAATTCTACATTATGAGCTGTGAGATAATTTAATACAAACTTTGGTTCAATACATGAAAAAATGTGTTTATATAAGAATGTTTTGGTTGCACCATGTAGCAACTGTTCATAGCTCTGGAGTCAGGACTTGCATGAATAACAGGATATACTCAAGAGGCAAAAATCCCTTGTGGACATGTGACCTGGCACGAGGGTATACAACAAGACAACACATTTAATGGGATCACAATCCCTAAAAGGTGATGTGTTTATTATTCTGGCGGCCAGCCAGGCAGAACTAAGTACTTTCATTCTAAATGTTTATAAATTGAAATGCCATTGTAAATTTTTAAAATGCAAAATATAGCACATGATTTCAGGGACATTTGCACCATGTGAGTCATTGCCCTTCTAAAATCCCAGTTTACAATTTGTACATCCTCTATTATGACAGAATACTTGAGCCCAGTAAAAACAGCTCTGACATGGTAATAACTCATGGCACGTTCCAGGGCCTGTGCAGCTCTGGGCCCCAACATTTATCAAGCAGCACCCCGTTATAACACATTCACATACATGCTACATGTTTAGAAAGTACCAAAGGTTTGATTTCTGTACTGCTTTTAGAACCCTCTGAATTCTCTCATGGGACTGTAGATCCTTCTCTAAGCAAACTCTGGATGAGTTTGTCAAAATCCAGAGTCTGTCTAAGGTCAGAATAGGAGTTAATCATTTCTCTCATAGTTTCAGGCGGCTTATGGAGGCAGTCAGCTGAGCCTCCAGAGCCATCCGATCAAAGGTCCGACTGTGTGTCTGCTGCCTCACTCTCTCCCTCATGTGAAAAGAGGCCCGAGCCAGCCTGTGCGCCTCCTCCTGTATCTGCTCTCGCTGTCTTTGCAGTCTCTCCCTCTTCCACTCCTTCACGGAGATGCAGTTTTCTCTGACCTTCCTCAGAGCCTCCTCCTCTCTCTGCAGCTTCTCCCTGAGCCTCAGGTGGCAGATCTGCTTGTGTTTGTTGCGCTGCTGCATCTGCTGAGCTCTGCTCCTGCGCTGAGCCGAGGCTCGCAGGGCGGCTCTCTCCACACGACGCTGGCTCAGCTGGACCAGGATCTGTTTGTGTGTGAGCTGTTGGATGCTTTGCAGCTTGGCCCTCAGCTGCGCCTTTTGAATCTGCTCGTCCTCCCGGGCTCCTCTCTCCTGCAGCTCCCTCAGCCGTGCTCCCACGACCTGGGCTCGCTTCTGGCAGGAGTGCTGCAGCTTCTTCTCAAGTGTGCTCCTCATCTGTGCCTCCTCTTCCACCACCTGCTGCTCCACCTTCTGTTTCAGCAGGATGTGTCTTAGCTGCTCTCTACGGTTTTCCTCCTGCAGCCTTCTCCGCTCCCTCTTCTCCTTCAACGCTTTGCTCCTCTGGGCCTTCTCCTCCCTCTCCTCTGCCACCTGCCTCTCTCTGTCCTGCTGCCTTCTCTCCACCTCCTCTTTCTCTCGCAGCAGCTTCTCCTGATAGCGTTTGCGCTCCTCTGCCTCTTTCTGTGCACCCTCTATCTTCCCTCTGCGATGCGCCTCCACCTCCTCCTTCAGCCTCCTCCAGCGGTCTTCTTGCAGCATCACCTCCTGCTCAAGAAGCCCCATTTTCTCTTTCTCCTGACACCTCCTCAGCCTCCTGCGGGCCTCCAGCTCTTCGTGCCAGTGTTTCATGCTCTGCCTCAGCTTCCTCCTTCTCTTCTTTTCTGCTTCAGCCTGCTGGACCTCCTCCAGCCTGCGGGCCTCCTGTCGCTCCTGTTCCTCGTGCTGACAGAGCTTCAGACGGGCCTCCTTCTCCTGATGCTTCACCAGCATGAGAGCTGCTATCTTGCGGTCTCTCTCTGGCACTGTGACACACATCTCCTTGTTGATGTCTTTGGTGAGCTTCTGTAGTTGCATCTCAGTAGCTGGGGAGTGTCTGAGGTCGCCCAGACTGAAGCTGCAGACTGTGCTCCGGTCTGAGTCTCTTTTACCAGCAACAGAACAGGTGGATCTACTGACAGATTTCCCTTTAGAGCACAGATCTGCATAAGGAACAGGCCCTGTTGTGTGTATCTCTGCTGAGGGTTCCTTCAGTTTGGTGTGAGGCAGCACTTCCAAGCCTGAGGCTTTATGACCGCCGGGCCACCTGTCCAGTGTCCGCTTGTCCTCCTGGATAATCCTCTCCCGCTCCTGACGGCACATTTGCAAAAGCTTCGTTCGCTCTTTTTCATAGGAATCGTGCATAACTCTCATCGCCTCGAAAGGCACGTCGCGCCGCTCAGCGATCAACTCGTTGAGCGATTTGATCAGGAGTTGAACCGGTTTTACGCCGAGCCGAGCGCAGGACTCCAGAGAGCGGGGGCTCGTCAAAACATACCGACTCCTGTCCGCTGCGGCCGAGTCGAAGTTGTTCAGGTCCAGACAGGGCAGCGGTGAGTTGGACCTCCGCTCCATCATCATGAAACAAGCTGAAGAACCAGAATATGTGTTCAGGTCCTTAGAGAGCTGTGCTGCTGCTGTTGTTTCCCTCAGGTGTTCCAGCCCGGAGAGGTCAGTGGGGGATTAGCTGTCTTGACAATCCGCGATCAATTGCATCTCATTACCTCGGCTGTAAGGACAGACAGAGAACTGAGGGAAACCACAACAATGGGCAAATATTGGCTATTTCAATTTCCCACTAAAAACAATGTAGCTACAGGTAACGTATTACAATAAGTACGACAGGCTAACTGTAATATCACAACATAAATAATATAATGATACACACGCCTAAAACAAAAGCCACAGTGATAATAATTACAGCTAGTTATCTGCTAACGTTTTCAGGTTATGTGTGTCGCAGTTGTAGGCCCTTTGTTTTCCATTACCTCCACTGGT
>NW_007578045.1:336993-345149 GCF_000690725.1 Stegastes partitus | reverse complement strand
GCACTCACCAGTCACTGCGGTTTTTTTTAGTAAACATGTAGGTACTTCTGCTAACAGCTGTGGCTGACGGTAGAGACGCCTGTGGTTACCATGGCAGCCGTACAGACAGTAGGAAACAAGAGCGGCCTCTCAGCTCGGACTCTCTTCTCGCTTTTGTGAGCGCGCCACCTGCTGGTCGCTGAGTCCATGGTAACCAGCTTTGTGCTCACGTGCTTCGACCGCCGCCCTGCATGCTGCTGCTGCTGTGGATACTAAAGTTAGCTTCACATTCAACAGACGCTCGTAAATCTGGACTTCAGAGGAGATGTTTTGATTTGTGACCTCGTAGGCTCGTTAATGTTTTTCTAACAGAAAATTGAAATCGGCAGTTACAAATTACTTTTTGTGTGAGGTGTGTGTTTATAACTTACATTTCAGTTGTCAGTTGAAGAATAGTGAGAGTTGCCCTATAGACTGATGTCTGCTAGGCATTTTAAGGTAGAAAGGGATTATTTTCTTGAAAAACAAATAAAACAAACTCTAAATATGTAACTTTGATACGCAGATATGACTCTGTAGAGGTTTAATCGATGACCAGAAATAAGCCACAAGACCTCATATTATTATACAAGTTTCTTTGTCTTTATTGATCTGATAAATACTCTGACAGGAGGGGAATTCTAGCACTAAAATTGGATTTTTTAATTAAAAAAAAAAAAAAAAGCGTAATCAACGGTAGTGATTACGGTAATGATAATGCATTCATTTATCACATCATATCATCTTATATCGTACAACTTTTTTCTAGCATTTGTGGTCAAATCCACAACAAATTTCGTCCTAGTGCAGGATGGGTTCAAACGTCAGGATTGCAACATTTTACATCAATACAAAACATGCTTGTAGTTTAAAAACATTAGGGATAAAGGGTGATCATCTTCATCACGCCAAAAGGGGCGACGTTAAAATTATTCGTTCATTTAATGTATTGTTATTATTATGACAGTAGACGCTACCACTGGCAGTTTCACTTTAAGTTTTCGTGAGGATTCCAAAACAAAACTGACTTCGTTTTTGTTGCTGTTCGAAATCCTGCTCCTGGCGCGCCTGGTGTCTAGTCGCTTCACAGGTACGTTGAAGTCATCTAAATGACAGTGGATTGGCTCAGTTTTTAAACAACCAGAACATGCTGTGAGTTTGTTTTCAACCTGATCTTGTCAGGGCCAGAAATTGAAATGTCTTACTGTTCTGTTAAGTTGCTAACACGAGCGGATTCAGTAGCTAACGTCGGCTAACGTTAGCACCAACCAAAGATGCAACTGAAACAAGATATTAAACTGTTCAGCGTTCCGCATTTGCGCTAACCCGGCCTGCTGCGTTACGATGTAATGTAGCCTACCGGATAAGGCTAGAGTTGAATAGTTCTCATTTGGCGCACATGCAGCACTGCATTGGTAATTATAATGCATTATATTAGTCACGATTCATTATTCTCACTTTTTAATGCCAGCTCGACGTTTAAATGCCTGGCCTACCTTGTGTATCCCCTAGAGCCGCGGATTGTTATCTTGATTTTTTCCCTCAAGACATCTTTGGCTGAACTTTAAGAGAACATGTTATGTTGTGTTTATGCATTAAAAACAACGCCACAATACCTTGACAACGAAACAGGGAATCTTCTCGTTTCTATGTTAGTTCCTCAAGGTAGTTATTTAGCTATGGCACTCACAAGCAGAATCGTGCTCCGTTTGTTTTGATCTGTTTTGCGCGTTTCGTGACACACACTTCGTCCGCTAGCTGAACAAAGATGAAGAGAGCCAGAGGTGGCGGAGACGACGAGGCTCCCCGGCAGAACGGATCAGCTGCCAGGAGGAAAGGAGACCCTCCGCACAGTGATGGGGTCGACGCTGGCTCTGACTTCGGTCCAGCTGATCTGCAAGACGCCGACAATGACCCGGGCCTTAGGAGAGAAATCCGGAGCAAATACAGAGACCTCATCAGCTCTGTGCAACGTGAGTAGTTACAGACAGACAGGTTGTTGTTGTGCACACAGAAATTGTTGTTGTTTATTTACCAACAAATCCTTGATGTGTTTCCTCATTGTTTTTTCCCCCCCAGAGAATCGGGAAGACATGCTGAGTCCATCCAACAACAGGCTGACAGAAGTTTTAGAAGAGGCCAACAAACTGTTTAAAGATGGTAGGTGTGAATGTGGGCTGCAGCTTAGTTGCTCCTGTCACATTATTACTCGCTGTTAGAGCATTTTCCACTGCATTATAAAGTCTGCCACCTCTATGGAAACACAGCCTGCAGTTCAGTTGAAAAATAGTGCTTGAGTTTAGTTTTTTTTTTTTTATCACATTACTGTTGGTCAAAGCTGAGGCCTTCAATCCCTTCAAACTCCTGAAGTTTGTGCTTAAGAATTCTTTTACAGAATCTGTTTGAGCAGTTTGTTTTTGGCAAATTTTTGAATGACCCATGTGGAATGTTTTGATTGACTGTGACCATGTTAAGCTTAGACCTCTTTTTACCTGCTAGATCTCCATGGTGACTGATGCCGTGGAGCTAACCTGGTCGGGAGCAGGTTATGTTCAGAGTTTCGGATTTAAATCGGCTGCAAAGAGCCTCTCCCTTAAACCAAATCGTTTACTGACTATTATTGATGAGCGATACAGATTCTCAGCCGAGGGAATGTGTTTTGTCTGCAAACATGCTGAGTTGTGCCTTACTAATATCACTGAATGAAGCCGTGTAGTTACAGTATCATACATTGTACGTATCGCGTTGCCATGGGAACCAGACGTATTTCGTTGGCGATGCAGAAATCACATAAATATGTTTTTATGTTTGGCTCTGATTTGCTGTCAAATCTGTTTACACTGCTACAGAAAATGGATTATCCTACTGGTATTTATTACAGATAATAGTCAATCAACAACATTAATTTCGCTTTGATTTGGCCAAAAATGAACCCTTGTGTGACGTTGATATTTTTGTCACTCAGCCAGTGTTGGCAGATCTGGTGGACCTGCTGTGTTTTTTGGGATTTTTCAACACAGTCAAACAATTTTCTGTTAAAATACTTAACAGATGTTTACTTCATCCCAATTACAAGCAAAATACAGAAACAGCATATACTTGTATGGTTAATATTTGTCCTTTACCTTTCTTCGATCACATTTATAAAAATTAAAGTGCTACTCGCTACAGCCTATATACGATACACGTTGTCTCTGGCCAGGGCTTTCATTTTTGTCGAGCCGGCTTACACAAAGAAAGCCTGGCTATGTCAAACTTGCTTGGTAGTATACTCCTCTAATCAATTTTGTCAGTGAGACAGCACTGGTGTAGTTTTGTAGATGATTTAAAACACAACTGACAAATGAACCTTTCAAACATGCTGGCACGATTTTGGGGTTCGGAGGCTTAACGAGACACAGACAGGCTGCAGGGTTGTGCCTTCAAGAAGCCAAAAATCTGAGCAAGAGTTTGTGTGTTCTCCCCATTACTGGATGCACAAAACCTGAGTGCTGTGGTTTAAATTGGCAATTTATATCATTTATAGTATCCAGAGTAACAATCCATACCTAAATCGCACATCCTCCTCCTCCTGCAGTCCTACAGATCCATCAGTTTGACTTTATTCTGTTCTTTGCCAGTTCGGCAGGCGAGAGAAGCCGCTCTGGATGCTCAGCTCCTTGTTGTGGCCACAGACCTGGGAAAGGAGAAAGCCACGCAGCTGTTTTCTGAGGGGACTGCTTTTGATCCCTCTGCTTTTGCTGAGCATCTTGTGAGTATGTTTACTGTGTGTATCCTTTATGTGCACGCAGTGCTGCTGCATAGAGGATCACAGATGTGCACTATTGAAGGTCTAATGCAGGCTGTTCTGTTCCAAGTCATGCCTGCTGGATTAAGATTCATTAGTCAGACAGAAACACAACTTCAGATGGATGCAAATTGTAAAACATGCCACTTTATGGCAACCCATTAGCCATAATAGCTTAGGAAGAGTAATTCTCAGTTCATTTAAGTGAATAAGAACAGACATAATTGCTATATAAAGGTTTAAAATAAATGTAATAAGCCTCTCATGTAGAAAGACAGACTTTTGTTTCTTAGCGCAAGTAACTTGACATTGCATGCTGCTGTGTTCATGTGGAGATGCGTCTGCTTCTCTAACAGTTGTCTGTCATGGGCATCAACCGATTAGAAGACGAGGAGGACGAGCAACAGAATGGAGGTGCTGTTGACGGCTACCTGCCCCAGGACGCCTGGCACAGAGTGGCCAGAAGAGCAGAGTGCTGTTTCAGGACAGCACCCTCTTTCCACTACATGTGAGTGCCGAAGTACGTTATGTACTAGTAGTGACTTTAGTGCAGAGGAGTTTGCCTGCCATCCTTAAAAACAATGGACTGTCGTGAAAAGAAATGGTGTGGAAATTGTTGCCTTTTTCAACACATTTGGACAAGCAAATATTTAATCTTTCTCTTCAAAATAGTGTGTATTCAGGGCTCCAGACTAGCTTTTTTTGCTCGTAGCACTGGTGCAACTAACTTTCTTATTTGGTCACACCTCCCACCGTGTCACAGGCAAAACACATCATTTGTTGAACATCTGCTTGTCAATAGATGCTACAATTTACAGATGTTCCCTAAACGCCCCACATTGCAGGCAGTGGTAGCTGCTGCTTGGTGGCTGTGATGGGCTCAGACAGGTGTGACCAAAAAATACTTTGAAAAGACTTAAACTGGGGCAATCTAGTGTGAGATTTGTGTTTTTTTTTGTTGTTTTTTTTGTACAATGTGGAGCACACCTACATGTGCTGTTCCTCTCATAGAAAACAGTGAATATAGCTGCGCTCCACATTTCATGAGAAGACCGCAAGTGTAAATACCACAGTCCACCAAAGTTATAAAAGTGCTGCTTTCCACCACTGTGGCTGACTCAGTAGCTGCCTGTGCCGGTTACAGCGACACCAAGACAGCTTAATGACCATCATGCACTCGCACCAATGCGTCCAGTTGAAACTTCAACTTGTACACTCTTAAGAAATAGTCGCAAATGTGACCAAAATGGCACGTCGTTTTCATTGTTGAAATGTATAAAGAAACATATCAGTCACACAGAGAAGTGCGTTTATCAACCTTCCAAAAATTAAAATAAGAATCAGGGGTTTGACATGAGGTGCCAGTAATTAGGGAGTGCTAAGTGGATCCAGTGTGAGGTATTTATTTGAAGGAAATCATTCCACTGGAGGAAAATTGTCAACATGTGGTGTAGATTTTAAATGACTCACGGTTTTTCCAGGACCCAAGAAATTCAGCGCAAACTGTTTGATACAAAAAGAAGTCTCTAAGAACCCTAAAGTTTCATCACAGGCGCTGCAGGTGACTGTTGCAACTGCTGGTGTCAAAGTGCATGTGTTGACAATGAGAAAGAGATTACACAAATTTGACCTGCATAGAAGAATATGCAGTCCAAATAGAACATTAGAGTATAACTACAGTTTGCCAAAAAATGCAAGCGCAAAGATCAAGCCTTTTGAAACAAAGTGTCCTGGACAGATGAATCAAAGATTGTGCTTGAAGATAATGTGAGGCCATCTGTGTGAAAGTTGAAGTTGAACTAGAGGTTTCAACAGGACTGTGATGTTATACGTACTCGAAAATCCTCCAAGGAATGGCTTAAAAAAAAGGACTTTTGTGGAATGGCATAGTCGAGAAAACAAGTCCAGATTTGAGTCCCAATGAAATGTTGTTGGGGGATTTGGAACAGGCGGCACATGCAAGAAAAACCCACCTACATTTTGCAGCTGAAAGAAGTTTGGATGGAAGAGTGGTCGATGTCAGAGACTTGTGGGCGAATATGCAAAAAAATCTGAAAGAAGTTGTTTCATCTTAAGGGGCCAATACTAGGTTCTGAGGCCAGGGGTGTACTCAATTATTCTACACAAGATTTGACATCTATTCATATTTTTGTCCAACAAGTGATTAAAAAAAGCAACATTTTCTTGTGTTTAATTATACCACCTGTATTTTCAAGCGCTGCATCAAAGATGATTAACTGTTCGCTTGTCCAAATCTGTCAAGAAAAGCCTACAGTTTTCAGAGAATGCACTTATTTCCTTACATGACCATAACCTTGTGCAAATTTGACATTTGAAAGTTTTGCACTTAACACCCTCCATCTGGTAATTTGTAGTCTTGTGTTGAAAATGTCCTTTGAGTTTGAACTGGTTTACTATTGCATAGTGTTTTCTGGCTCTGACTTTTTTATGCTGCTGGTTCTTTGCGTCAGGTTTGGGTCATTCCATGCAGAACCCCCTCCTCCAAAGCAAAGGACAGAACGGCAAAGGAAGGCACCCAGCAAGGATGCCAAAAGGATAATGCCTACTCAGGTAGCAAAACTTCCACTTCCGCATGGCTTGTGGACTGGATTGTGACTTTGCAAAATATGTGTTAAGAAAACGATATCTAGGATATTCAGGCGGTCAGAAATAATATTTGTAGTAAACTTTAATAATATAATTGAAATGTATATTTTAGAAAGGAACCATACAAGTTACTTATTAGTCAGTAAAATTGGCTTTATTTCCAAATGAAGGTGTTTTCATTAAAAAAACCTGTTTTTCATTTTAGAATTTTAGACTATGTTTAGATACGTTCATGTCTTTTGTCTCTCAGTTGAAGAAAATGGATGAATCCCATCAAGAAGCGACAGAGAAAGAGGTGGAGAGGATCCTGGGATACCTCAAGAGTTATTACCAAGATGACCGTGAGTTTCAAGGCGACGTCACAGACATCTCATCAACGTGTTAATAATTAGTTGCTGAAGTGCGTCTGTTTCTATCACAGCGACATCACCCATATCGTATTACGAGTTTGTCATTGACCCCAACTCGTTTTCGCGGACGGTCGAGAACATTTTCCACACATCATTTCTAATCAGGGTGAGACATGTGCTGAAGTTGTTTTTTTTTTGTTGTTTTTAATTGAACTTGTGTGCCCTCTACTGACTGTAAGCAGGTGTGACAACAGTGTTTGTGTTTCAGGACGGTTTGGCACGGCTGTATCTGGATAATGCCAAATTGCCTTGTATAGGTAAGAGGGTGCGACGTTTTGCTGTAGCATTCCTACTGTGGACTAATAAGGTAAATTATTTCACCGGTGTTGTGTGTTTTTATGATGCAGCGCCTGTAGAAGAGGGGGAGGTTGAAGCTGGAGTCTCATGCAGCCGTAAACAGTGCATCCTCTCTATCAGCCCGAAGACATGGAAGGTTAGCGGAGGACTTAAGAGCATGTGTCCATGTAGTGTTTTTCAGCATTTTTAAGCGCTTCATGAAAACTGCTGGGATGATCTCACTAAAGCACCACGTTTGATAGAGTAGCATCGCCCCATGTTGTGATCATTTCTGTCTGACATATCGGACAGCTTTGGGATAAACAGACTTGGGCAGGGGAATCCATTTTCTCAGTTTCTCAGGTGAAGAGTCCTATCCATATGATTGGCTGCCTGAAACGGAGCAACAGTGATGATGCCAGCACTTTTCTGAAAACATTTTCTACTAGAAGTGCTCAGAGTGGCTGCTGCACAAAAAGTGTGTGCTCTGAAAAATCCCTCTGGGTGCAGCAGTTTTTCTCTCCGCATACACTCTCTCCTCATTGGGAACAATTAAAAAAAGATGCTGGTGCACAGAAAAGAAACACTGTACAGACACTCAACCTAATCTAGTAACAATACCAGAGCTGCTATTAAATCTCGTTTTGTGTTTGTGGTCATAATTTTGTGCTCTGTTTCTTCTTTCCCCAGGAGCTCATAGATGCCCTCGACATCAAAGACACGATGATTCAGCCTCTAAACACACAGAACGAGTGACAGGCCGTGCTCGCCAAAACCAAATGTTGTTTTTATATGCTACGGTTCTTTTAAAAAAAAGAAAATTGCAAAATCCAAAGGGTGTCCAACCTTTATCAGTGAGATTGTCTACTTTTACTCTTCGTGTTTTGTGTTTCTGCCTTAATTTCTGATGACAGATGAAGCCCTCCTGGGCATGGATGATACCCGTCTTGCACAAATCTGGGGAGACAAACATATCATTCAGTTGCACATTTTGTTTTAATTTTTTACTGTTTTTAAACATTTGATTAATAAAATGATAAGAAAGAAGAGAATGCCAG